>NC_092259.1:4378778-4393778 GCF_036320965.1 Panulirus ornatus | reverse complement strand
GAATGATGAGTCACACTGATGAATGATGAGTCACACTGATGAATGATGAGTCACACTGATGAATGATGAGTCACACTGATGAATGATGAGTCAAACTGATGAATGATGAGTCACACTGATGAATGATGAGTCACACTGATGAATGACAAGACTGACTCACTGACGGGGGTCATGTGACTGATGAATGAATACGTCGCCCGAGGCCAAAACAACTCAAATGACAACGACTGAATAAAAAAAAAACAAAAAAAAAAAAAAACAAGAACAACAACACATAATTCATCAAACTCTGCTCTTCAATAACAACCCCCTCCTTCCCCCTCCCCCCCCCCTTTCCACCAACCACCTGTTCAGCTCAAATGGTACCATTTCTAACCTCACCAAGCCAATAGGTATTTTGAGTTGGTTTTTCTTTTTTTTTTTTTTTTTTGGCCAATGAATGGTCGTCCGTGGTCGTCCGTGGCCCTGTGAGGTCGTGCGATCGTGTATCATATATCTTTCTTTTTTCATACTATTCGCCATTTCCCGCGTTGGCGAGGTAGCGTTAAGAACAGAGGACTGGGTCTTTGAGGCAATATCCTCACTTGGCCCCCTTCTCTGTTCCTTCTTTTGGAAAATTAAAAACGAGAGGGGAGGATTTCCAGCCTCCTGCTCCCTCCCCTTTTAGTCGCCTTCTACGACACGCAGGGAATACGTAGCAAGTATTCTTTCTCCCCTATCCCCAGGGATAATATATATATATATATATATATATATATATATATATATATATATATATATATATATATATATCTGAAACAAACTGGACTAATGAGAAGCAGACTTAACAGGTGTGTGTGTGTGTGTGTGTGTGTGTGTGTGTGTGTGTGTGTGTGTCCATCTCCATGTCCGTCCGTCCGTCCGTCCGTCCGCTTTCGGTGTTGGGCCACCTCCCTCCGCCACCGCACAAAATTGGTCGCACGTCTTATCAGCGAAGCCAACTGTGCGATAAGGAGGGGGGTTGGGGGGGAGGGGAGGGGGGCTGGCGTGAGAGAGCTTATCTTATCTAAGAGTCTCTCTCTCTCTCTCTCTCTCTCTCTCTCTCTCTCTCTCTCTCTCTCTCACTCTCTCTCTCACGCCCCTCGAGATTTCCCGCAGTGCCCACTAAACACAAGAGAGAGAGAGAGAGAGAGAGAGAGAGAGAGAGAGAGAGAGAGAGAGAGAGAGAGAGATATCAAGTGGCTTGTGTGGTGATGTCCAACGAGGCAATGCGATAGCGCGATATCGTAAAGATAGCGCATATCATGTCATGGCCTGATAGTATATCGTATAGCAGCCAGGTATCCGCGTTATCGGATATATTACATGGTTATCGTATATCGGCAAAGGGGGGTACGATACAGCTATCGTATGGAAACCCGATAACATAAAAGATATCGCAAGGAAGCCCGATATGGGAGCTATCGCACAATCGTAATCCCGATCACAACTTAGCTATCGTATCAAATACAAGGCCGATACGATAAAACGATCGTATATCGTATGTAAACCCGATAACATAAAGGTATCGCAAGGAAGCCCGATATGGGAGCTATCGCACAATCGTAATCCCGATCACAACTTAGCTATCATATTAAATACAAAGCCGATACGATAAAACGATCGTATATCGTCTAGAAAACCCGATAACATAAAGGTATCGCAAGGAAGCCCGATGTGGGAGCTATCGCACAATCGTAATCCCGATCACAACTTAGCTATCGTATCAAATACAAGGCCGATAAGATAAAACGATCGTGTATCGTCTGGAAAACCCGATTAATTCAGCTATCGTACATCGCTCATAAGCACGATATCATACCGCTATCGCATCTTTCTCCCACGTAGGAGGCTCCAGTCACGGGCCAAAGTCCACATCACGGCCAAGCCTTAATTGAAATATAGAGAGAATTATGAAGGGGTGGGAAAAGAAAAGACGAGGGAACGTATTTACGAATTTTGGAGGAAGAATTTACGAGTTTTGGAGGGAGTATTTACGAATTTTGGAGGGAGTATTTACGAATTTTGGAGGGAGTATTTACGAATTTTGGAGGAAGAATTTACGAATTTTGGAGGAAGAATTTACGAGTCTTGGAGAGAGTATTTACAAATTTTTGAGGAAACATCTAACATTTTTGGAGGGAGTATTTACGAATTTTGGAGGGAGTATTTACGAATTCTGGAGGAAGCACTTACGAATTCTGGAGAATGCATTTACGAATTTTGGGCGAAGTATTTACAATTTTTGAAGGAAGTGTTTACGAATTATGGAGGAAGTATTAACGAATTTTGGAGGGAGTGAAAGAGCCGTCTTTCACACCGCGCCAGGCCATAGTTATTGGAAAAAAAAAAACATGAGAATATATCGTATATCGTCAATATCTTTAGAAAAGCCAATTACCATAATTCTATCACACACACACACACACACACACACACACACACACACACACACACACACATATGTATAAGCCCTGATAACATAACCATCGTATATATCGTATAGACACCCGATTAACACAAAGCTATCGCACATAGCTTCGATGAATAATACCGTAAAGCAATCGTCGATCGCCCCAGAGCCGTGACGACATCAGAAAGCGACCACAGCTACCCATGTTCAAAGAGATGACTACATCTATGCTACTGTTGTAGGCGTTGTGTTGTGGGCTGGGGGGAGGTCCACCACAACACACACCTGCACAGACAGGTGCTAACCCCGGCGTAATGAGACACCTGCAGAACTGGGCAGACACAGCGACACGTCTATCCCACGAACATCATCCCAAACCCCTAACCGCACCACCACCACCACCACCATCACACATCACTGAGACCCCATATACTGTACTGTCTCCTCAGGCCTCCTCCCCTTCCACCTACACAGACAGAGCCCATATACTGTACTGTCTCCTCAGGCCTCCTCCCCTTCCACCTACACAGACAGAGCCCATATACTGTACTGTCTCCTCAGGCCTCCTCCCCTTCCACCTACACAGACAGAGCCCATATACTGTACTGTCTCCTCAGGCCTCCTCCCCTTCCACCTACACAGACAGAGCCCATATACTGTACTGTCTTCTCTGGCCTCCTCCCCTTCCACCTACACAGACAGAGCCCATATACTGTACTGTCTTCTCTGGCCTCCTCCCCTTCCACCTACACAGACAGAGCCCATATACTGTACTGTCTCCTCAGGCCTCCTCCCCTTCCACCTACACAGACAGAGCCCATATACTGTACTGTCTCCTCAGGCCTCCTCCCCTTCCACCTACACAGACAGAGCCCATATACTGTACTGTCTTCTCTGGCCTCCTCCCCTTCCACCTACACAGACACATACAAACACACACACACACACGAAAACACATAAAAACAATATGTATCACGCGATATATATATATAAAACAGTGGTCACGATCCCTTCCCTCTCCAACTCCATAAACATACGAGTGTTATACGAGTCTCAAGGACTCCCTGTATGACCTGCCCACATTGACCACAACCCTGGGAAGGCGGGCAGACCACACTGCCACCCATGGGGACACCATACCTTGCAATCCAGGCCAGACGGAACGAGCAGCAGCAGGGAGGAACAGCTCGGGGAACAGCACGCGCAGAGGAGAACAGAGAGAACAGCAAACCCGCACCACATGAGGCCCTGGGCTGGACTAACAGGTGGGGTGCCGAAGCGTTCCTCACTGTAGCCTGCCGACACGTCATGTGTCCACAACAACACGTGTACAACACTTGCCCCCCTCCCGTCCACATGTGCACACACACACACGCCTCACACCCTCCCTCCTCCGTCAACAGCTTAATTTTACGTATACCTTACGATGGTTTGCGAGGTCTTCTACCCCCCACACAGCTGGGTCTGGGACCTGACCTTACTTTACGTATGCCTTACGATGGTTTGCGAGGTCTTCTACCCCCACACAGCTGGGTCTGGGACCTTACCTTACTTTACGATGGTTTGCGAGGTCTTCTACCCCCACACAGCTGGGTCTGGGACCTTACCTTACTTTACGATGGTTTGCGAGGTCTTCTACCCCCTACACAGCTGGGTCTGGGACCTTACCTTACTTTACGATGGTTTGGGAGGTCTTCTACCCCCCAAAGCTGGGTCTGGGACCTTACCTTACCTTACGTATACCTTACGATGGTTTCGGAGGTCTTCTACCCCCCACACAGCTGGGTCTGGGACCTTACCTTACCTTACGTATACCTTACGATGGTTTCGGAGGTCTTCTACCCCCCCAAAGCTGGGTCTGGGACCTTACCTTACCTTACGTATACCTTACGATGGTTTAGGAGGTCTCCTACCCCCACACAGCTGGGTCTGGGACCTTACCTTACCTTACGTATACCTTACGATGGTTTGGGAGGTCTTCTACCCTCCCACACAGCTGGGTCTGGGACCTTACCTTACCTTACGTATACCTTACGATGGTTTAGGAGGTCTCCTACCCCCACACAGCTGGGTCTGGGACCTTACCTTACCTTACGTATACCTTACGATGGTTTCGGAGGTCTTCTACCCCAACACAGCTGGGTCTGGGACCTTACCTTACCTTACGTATACCTTACGATGGTTTGGGAGGTCTTCTACCCTCCCACACAGCTGGGTCTGGGACCTTACCTTACCTTACGTATACCTTACGATGGTTTGGGAGGACTTCTACCCTCCCACACAGCTGGGTCTGGGACCTTACCTTACCTTACGTATACCTTACGATGGTTTGGGAGGTCTTCTACCCTCCCACACAGCTGGGTCTGGGACCTTACCTTACCTTACGTATACCTTACGATGGTTTGGGAGGTCTTCTACCCTCCCACACAGCTGGGTCTGGGACCTTACCTTACCTTACGTATACCTTACGATGGTTTGGGAGGACTTCTACCCTCCCACACAGCTGGGTCTGGGACCTTACCTTACCTTACGTATACCTTACGATGGTTTGGGAGGTCTTCTACCCTCCCACACAGCTGGGTCTGGGACCTTACCTTACCTTACGTATACCTTACGATGGTTTGGGAGGTCTTCTACCCTCCCACACAGCTGGGTCTGGGACCTTACCTTACCTTACGTATACCTTACGATGGTTTGGGAGGTCTTCTACCCTCCCACACAGCTGGGTCTGGGACCTTACCTTACCTTACGTATACCTTACGATGGTTTGGGAGGACTTCTACCCTCCCACACAGCTGGGTCTGGGACCTTACCTTACCTTACGTATACCTTACGATGGTTTGGGAGGTCTTCTACCCTCCCACACAGCTGGGTCTGGGACCTTACCTTACCTTACGTATACCTTACGATGGTTTGGGAGGTCTTCTACCCTCCCACACAGCTGGGTCTGGGACCTTACCTTACCTTACGTATACCTTACGATGGTTTGGGAGGACTTCTACCCTCCCACACAGCTGGGTCTGGGACCTTACCTTACCTTACGTATACCTTACGATGGTTTGGGAGGTCTTCTACCCCCACCACTCACAATCCGCCCTAGCATCATTATCTCTGCTTTTGTCATCAACTTCATATATCACCTTAACCTTAAAAACCACTTTTATATCTCGCCTCTTATCTTTACGACGAGTCGCACATCACCTGCGTCCCTCGATATGACCTCTCTCTCTCTCTCTTCTCTCTCTCTCTCTCTCTCTCTCTCTCTCTCTCTCTCTCTCTCTCTCTCTCTCTCTCTAAGGGTTCGTCTCAACTCTGTGATCCCTCCCAGCGCACTCTGCCATCTTCTCCAACACGCCTGTAACCCCCCCTCCTCCAAATCTGTCTTCACTCCCACCCTTTCCCCCACCGTCCATGCTTGTCAGCCTCACCAACACTTCCTCCAACACTGTCCACCTCACCAACACTTCCTCCAACAAACATGGACCACCACCCGTCCCTATAAGACCCATCGCCTGTAATATTTCTCCAACACGGAATAAAAAAGAAAGAAAGGGAGATGTAAAGTACAATCATAAAACACTTTCTCCAACAAACTGACCCCCACTCATACAACTAATCACCCACATTATCGTCACCAAACTAGCCCCGACTTTACTCACTTTTACTCATGAACCCACACGTCAACAAACCCACACGTCAACAAACCCAAAGAAACTACGATACGAAAGTAAACACCTCACGACCGACGGGTAAACAACGCTCATCGACACTTTCTCCAGCAAAAAGGGGGTTTAGAGGAGGTTACACATCGTGGCGTCATCATCACAACACGTACGAAATGACACACCTTGGCAGACACACCTTTGCATTGGCGGGCGTCATCAACCATGGACAGGTACTGAATGATACACCTTTACAGCCGACGTCATTAAACATGGTACTGATACATACACCTGGTGCCATTGGGAAATAAAGAGGAGGAGCTCAATTTCCCATGTGGACGTACGAGCATGGTCTAATTTTTCCCCTCTCCGGGTGATGGGACTCTAATGATTGCAGCGAACGCGAATTCACGGCCGAGCCAGGCAGAATATTACGAGCGGCAAACACACACACACACACACACACACACACACACACACACACATACATACAGAACTGTGTATGTGACGTATGATAATCTATGTACAACCTACAATACTCGCGTAATGCTCAATCAAAAGGGTAAAATTCAGTCCACCTCGGAGCGTCCACGGATATCAGTTTGTATCACATACGTGTCAGATCTGTGACACACAGGCATCTGTGTGACGCAGACAAGGTCACAGAGACGGAGGCACACACACACACACACACACACACACACACACACACACACACACACATCCAGATGTATACAAACGCTCCTTTCTCTGCTGGTGCCACACAAGTACCCTGGGAAGATCACCCGACCCTCCTGCCCTACAGCATTTTAAATCATAACAACTAAAATAACGCAATAAATGACCGTGGATTTATTCACGCGAAGTCATGACCCCTTATTCTTTATCTCCGAGTCTACGCCGTCACTTGTTTTGGCCGTGTTTACGAACCAGCCTCACGAGGAACGTAGGAGTGTGCGACGTCAACACTCAGTGTGTGTGTGTGTGTGTTTACGGCACCACCCTCACCAGGAACGTAGGGAGTATGACGGCCTCCATCAATAGCCTGGTTGAACAGGAGATACAATACGACAGCTTTAGTCCCAGACCCAGCTGTGGGGGAGGGTAGAAGACCTCCCAAACCATCGTAAGGTATACGTAAGGTAAGGTAAGGTCCCAGACCCAGCTGTGTGGGGAGGGTAGAAGACCTCCCAAACCATCGTAAGGTATACGTAAGGTAAGGTCAGGTCCCAGACCCAGCTGTGTGGGGAGGGTAGAAGACCTCCCAAACCATCGTAAGGTATACGTAAGGTAAGGTCCCAGACCCAGCTGTGTAGGAGGGTAGAAGACCTCCCAAACCATCGTAAGGTATACGTAAGGTAAGGTAAGGTCCCAGACTCAGCTGTAGGGGGTAGAAGACCTCCCAAACCATCGTAAGGTATACGTAAGATAAGGTAAGGTCCCAGACCCAGCTGTGGGAGGAGTAGAAGACCTCCAACCCTACCCCATTAGAAGCCAGGGAAGAGGGAAGGAGGGTGGTTTACCCTTGCATTCTACCCTAAGCGCGACCACGACCGAGAGAGAGAGAGAGAGAGAGAGAGAGAGAGAGAGAGAGAGAGAGAGAGAGAGAGAGAGAGAGAGAGAGATTCAGTCCACTTGACTTTGGACGTCTTCCTACAACTCTTGAAACTTTAAGAGAGGGGATTGGGGGGGAGGATTAGGGGGGGTAGGGTAAAGGGGGGGATTGGGGGTAAAGGGGGGGGATTTGGGATACTCATCCCATGCATCGTAAGTTGAAAACATCAGGGGACAGTTGCTGGGAGTCGTGTCCCAAGCTGCTCATGCTCCTCCTCTCCCACCTCCTCCTTCCTCACTCCTTCCTCAGGAGTCGTGTCCCAAGCTGCTCATGCTCCTCCTCTCCCACCTCCTCCTTCCTCCCTCCTTCCTCAGGAGTCGTGTCCCAAGCTGCTCATGCTCCTCCTCTCCCACCTCCTCCTTCCTCCCTCCTTCCTCAGGAGTCGTGTCCCAAGCTGCTCATGCTCCTCCTCTCCCACCTCCTCCTTCCTCCCTCCTTCCTCAGGAGTCGTGTCCCAAGCTGCTCATGCTCCTCCTCTCCCACCTCCTCCTTCCTCCCTCCTTCCTCAGGAGTCGTGTCCCAAGCTGCTCATGCTCCTCCTCTCCCACCTCCTCCTTCCTCACTCCTTCCTCAGGAGTCGTGTCCCAAGCTGCTCATGCTCCTCCTCTCCCACCTCCTCCTTCCTCCCTCCTTCCTCAGGAGTCGTGTCCCAAGCTGCTCATGCTCCTCCTCTCCCACCTCCTCCTTCCTCCCTCCTTCCTCAGGAGTCGTGTCCCAAGCTGCTCATGCTCCTCCTCTCCCACCTCCTCCTTCCTCCCTCCTTCCTCAGGAGTCGTGTCCCAAGCTGCTCATGCTCCTCCTCTCCCACCTCCTCCTTCCTCACTCCTTCCTCAACTCACCCCACGAGAGCTTATACCAGTCTTCACAGAGTCTAATACCCTTACACCTCCCCACCTTCCCCAATCCCCATCCCACCTAGCCACCCCTTCCCCAAACCCCATCCCACCTAGCCACCCCTTCCCCCTTCCATGAAAATCTTAAAGAGATCCCAAGAATCTCTCAGAAGGTCCCAGTGATTCCGCAGAGATTCTCCTTCCCACCCCTCGAAGCTTCAGAGATCCCAGTGAGTCTCACGAACGCCCCCGTCCCCCACGAACGTCTCACGAATGCCCCCGTCCCCCACGAACGTCTCACGAACCGCCCCCCCCCACACCTCCCTTACCCTCCCGAATCTTCCGGGGTAGTTGTGAGTCTTTCGTGGGTCCCCCTTCCCCCCCCAAAATGAATCTCAGAGAGGGGGGCGGGCCCAAAATTGAATATTGAGAGCTCACTCTGCGAATCTTTTTAAGTTCTCCTCACAATGCTTCAGTGAATTCTGAAAGCGCCGAGAGACACCTCGAGAGGCCTCCACGAAACTTCGGAGGCTTCTACGGGACTTCAGACACCCCTACAAGACTTCAGAGGCTTCTACGAGACTTCAGACACCACTACAAGACTTCAGAGGCTTCTACGAGACTTCAGACACCTCTACGAGACTTCAGAGGCTTCTACGAGACTTCAGACACCTCTACAAGACTTCAGAGGCTTCTACGAGACTTCAGACAAGCTCTACAAGACTTCAGAGGCTTCTACGAGACTTCAGGGACCTCCGTGAGACTTCATGGGTCTCTAGGAGGCTTCCGAGACCTCCATTAGACTTCAGGGGTCTCCAGGAGGCTTCAGAGACCTCCATTAGACTTCAGGGGTCTCCAGGAGGTTTCAGAGACCTCCAAAGAGACTTCAGAGACCTCCATTAGACTTCAGGGGTCTCCAGGAGACTTCAGAGACCTCCATTAGACTTCAGGGGTCTCCAGGAGACTTCAGAGATCTCCATGAGACTTCAGACACCTCCATGAGACTCCAGACATCTCCATGAGACTTCAATGGTCCTCACGAGACTTCAGAGGCTTCTACGAGACTTCAGAGTTCTCCACGAGACTTCAGGAGACCTCCATGAGACTTCAGAGGTCCCCACGAGACTTTAGGAGACCCCAATGAGACTTCAGAGGTCCCCACGAGACTTCAGGAGACCTCCATGATGTCTCCTCAGCCTCCTTCAAGTCTCCGGAGCCCTCCCTCCCCCCCCTAGTGTGGCCAGGGTCACTCACTGGGCAGGGGGGAGGGGAAGGGGATATGCAAATGACACGCCCCCCTGGGGGGTTGCTCTCACAGCTGATCCGGCCATCAGCTGAACCGAGCTGAAGTCGTCCTGAACAAGACGAGGGGGGGACACAGACTTTAAGCAACTTAACAGTTTGGAGATCGACGCTCTCCTGACATGCCCGCTCTTCTCCCCTTCCAGGATATCTGTCCTTCTCCCCTTCCAGGATATCTGTCCTTCTCCCCTTCCAGGAAATCAGTCCTTCTCCCCTTCCAGGATATCTGTCCTTCTCCCCTTCCAGGATATCTGTCCTTCTCCCCTTCCAGGATATCTGTCCTTCTCCCCTTCCAGGATATCTGTCCTTCTCCCCTTCCAGGAAATCAGTCCTTCTCCCCTTCCAGGATATCTGTCCTTCTCCCCTTCCAGGACATCTGTCACTCGAGTTTCTCCAAGCCTTCCCTCCTTATCCCTCCACTCCTTCCCTCCCTCACTACCACCCTCCCACCACGACATGAATCCCTCCTCCTCCTCCTCCTCCTTCTTCTCCTCCTCCTCCTCCTCCTCCTCCTTCTTCTCCTCCTCCTCCTCCTCCTTCTTCTTCTCCTCCTTCTTCTCCTCCTCCTCCTCCTCCTTCTCCTCCTCTTCCTCCTCCTTCTTCTCCTACTCCTCCTCCTCTTCGTCAGGTGAGCCAACTCCCCCAAGAACGAAGAAAATGGACGACCGGGTCGACGAAAATGGGGGGTATGACAGAAGCGAGATGAAGAAAACGTTCTTCACGGTAGCCTGCTGGTCTGGAGAAAAAGATTTCGATGGAAGAAAAAAAATATATATATATAAATAATCAATTAACAAACGAATGAATTTCAATGATAAAAGAAGGTAAATACAAAATTCATTAAAAAAAGAAGTAGATAAATATATGTTGATAAGGGAATTACACGAGACTTGAACAGTCTGTTAGCTGTGTTTCCAGATAACTGAGAGGTGGACCTCGATGGCTCGTCCTCAAGAGCTGGACACGGATGAGGAGAAAGAACTTCGTGGGTTCGAGGAGGAGGAGGAGGAGGAGGAGGAGGAGGAGGAGGAGGAGGAGGAGGAAGAGGAGGAGGAGGAGGACCAAGAGGAGGGAGGAAGGGATACGAAGGTTAGAGGTCTTCCATGGACGAAGGTAAACTACGAGAGCCAGAAAGGTTACCTTACCTCACGAAGGTAAGTTAGGCGAAGCGGAAAAGGTGACCTTACCTTTACCTTACCTATCATCTCTCTCTCTCTCTCTCTCTCTCTCTCTCTCTCTCTCTCTCACACACCACTACTTCCCCATCACCACTCTCCCCCCAATCACCACTACCTCGCCATCACCACTTCCTCCCCATCACCACTCTCTCCCCATCACCACTCTCTCCCCATCACCACTCTCTCTCTCTCTCTCTCTCTCTCTCTCTCTCTCTCTCTCTCTCTCTCTCTCTCTCTCTCCCCATCACCACACTTTCTCCCTATCACCATTTCCTTCCCATTACCCTCCCCCACCCCCTTCCCCTCTTACCTGGAACACCCTCTCGCAACACCCCCAAAGGAGACGACGACCCCATAAAACCCTCCCCTTGAATCCGGGTGCTGGCACATGGCCCCCCCGAGAACCTCTGGTCACACGGGCCCCTGACAAGCAAAGAATGACCCTGCTCCACTGTGGGATTCCAACCCAGACATTACACCGGAGTGCTCCATTACCACACCGGCCAGCCAGCCAGCACCGCTCTCAACCTTCCTCACATCTCTAGCTTCCATCCCTCTTTACAGAGACGTCTCACACAGGAAAGAGAGAGACACAGACACACGCGCGGCACAGAAATAGCCTGAAAGAATAAAGAGATGGGGAGTAGGGCCATTTTCTTTACTTTTCTTTGCCTATGACCACAGTCTGTGTCACTTGGGGATTGCCCAATAACTCTCCATGAACAGAAGACGTGAAGACCGGCGTATATAATCATATATTTAATCCCATTCAATTTATCATGGCGTATACTAATCCCATTCAACATATCCTGGCGTATATAATCATGTATCTAATCCCATTCAATATATCATGGCGTATATCTAATCCCATTCAATATATCGTGGCGTATATAATCATGTATCTAATCCCATTCAATATATCGTGGCGTATATAATTATGTATCTAATCCCATTCAACATATCATGGCGTATATCTAATCCCATTCAACATATCCTGGCGTATATAATTATGTATCTATTCCCATTCAATATACCGTCTGTATGTCCACGTAAATATATCCAGAGTTTAGAATCAAATTCAGAATTTTTTTTTCTAAATATAAAAACAAAAGAATTTAAAAATCCAGCAAAAAAAATTTTTACAAAAATTTAAAAAAAAAAAAATCTAAAAATCTAAAAATCTAAAAATCTAAAAATCTAAAAATCTAAAAATCCAGCATAAAAATGGAGGTTTCCTCGGGGTGTTGGATTCAACACAAAAACTCTGCCTCGGTGTAGTCTGTTCTTCCCCCGGGTGAGAAAATCCAAAGAAAAATATTAAGACAGGATGGTTTTGAAGTCAACAAAACCCAACCCTATGATGGCGTTGAATTCAACCACGAAACTTGAGCATCGAAGATGGCGTTGAATTCAACCACGAAATTTGAGCATCGAAGATGGCGTTGAATTCAACTGCATCCACCCCTCCTTCCCCTTTCCCACGCACACACACACACACACACACACACACACACACACACACACACACAAACACATCGACATGGTCCTCCCTGGTGGGGACCCCTGGGGTATAATAGGTCGTCGTGAGGCCCAGGTAACGACGAGCGGGGGCACTACCCCCCAAAAAACTGATCTGGGGGAGGGTGTCTGTTGTTTTACGACGGCCCCTCCACCCCCAACCCAAGGGGAAGGGGAGAGGGGGGGGAACACCCCCATTATAGATACGTGTTACTGTGTGTGTGTGTGTGTGTGTGTGTGTGTGTGTATGTGTGTGTGTGTGTGTGTGTGTGAGAGACAGAGAGAGAGAGTCGCGCTAGTTACTTGGCTGTCAAAAGTGTCAATGCGCGAGACGCAATGGTATCTAGATAGACAAATAGATTAATAGACCGATAGACGGATAGAGGGAAAAAAAAAAACCGATGAGAAATAACCTCTCATTGGAGAAGAGAAAACGGGCTACGTCTCGTCGTTGTATATCAACTGACTTATATTTCTCTCTTGTATATCCCCTGATGATGTGATCATTACACGAAAGTGCACTTGGGAACTTATCGTGTTTCATTTACCTCGTGGTTATCTTGGAGAGAAAAAATGGGTATGTTTGAAGGAATAGTGGTTCCAACAATGTTATATGGTTGCGAGACACGGGCTATAGATGGTGTTTAGCGGAGGAGGGTGGATGTGTTGGAAATGAGATGTTTGAGGACAATATGTGGTGTGAGGTGGTTTGATCCAGTAAGTAATGAAAGGGTAAAAGAGACGTGTGGTAATAAAAAGAGTGTGGTTGAGAGAGCAGAAGAGGGTGTATTGAAATGGTTTGGGCACATGGAGAGAATGAGTGAGGAAAGATTGACAAAGAGGATATATGTGTCAAGAGGTGGAGGGAACGAGAAGTGGGAGGCTAAATTGGAGGTGGAAGGATGGAGTGAAAAAGATTTTGAGCGATCGGGGCCTGAACATACAGAAGGGTGAAAGGCGTGCAAGGAATAGAGTGAATTTGAACGATGTGGTACACCGGGGTCGACGTGCCGTCAATGGATTGAACCAGGGCATATGAAGGGTCTGGGGTAAACCATGGAAAGATTTGTTCGGCCTGAATGTGGAAAGGGAGCTGTGGTTTCGGTGCATTACACATGACAGCTAGAGACTGAGTGTGAACGAATGTGGCTTTCTGTCTTTTCCTAGCGCTACCTCGTGGGTGGGGGCGGGGGGGGGTTGGGGGGGGTAGAGAGATGATATTTCATGTGTGGCGGTGTGGCTACGGGAATGGATAAAGGCAGCAAGTATGATAAATGACATGTATATATATGTATATGTCTGTGTATGTATATGTATGTATACGTTAAAATGTATAGGTATGTTTATGTGCGTGTTTGGGCGTGTATGTATATACATGTGTATGTGGGTGGGTTGGGCCATTCTTTCGTCTGTTTCCTTGCACTGCCTCGGTAACGCGGAAGACAGCGACTAAGTATAATAAAAAATAATATATATATATATATATATATGTATATATATATATATATATATATATATATATATATATATATATATAGAAATATATATCATCCCTGAGGATAGGGGAGAAAGAATACTTCCCACGTATTCTCTGCGTTTGTAGAAGGCGACTAAAAGAGACGGGAGCTGGGGGCTGGAAATCCTCCCCTCTCGTTTTTTAATTCTCCAAACGAAGGAATAGAGAAGGGGGCTAATTGAGGATATTCCCTCAAAGGCTCAGTCCTCTGTTCTTAACGCTACCTCGCTAATGCGGGGAAATGGCGAATAGTACGAATATATATATATATATATATATATATATATATATATATATATATATATATATATATATATATATATGATCACACTTATCCGTGATGAAAGTTAGGAAGGTGAAATTGCACATCAGCAGGAGTTCATAAAACTTTTATTTATCGTGTAATATTTCTCTCCACTGTGGCGCATGTTTCGGAGGGAAGAACGACGCACCACGTCATCATCAGGTGGCCAGTGCTATGCTGGTAGACGCTGAATGGCTCTGCACTCCGTTGTGATGTTGGGATGGAAATAACTTTGTTAAGTACTGGACTGTCTCCACAAAACATGTCGTGCCACATGGATAGAAAAAAACAACATTACATGTTGAATAAAACTTTATGTACTCATGCTGAAGTGCGATTTCATATATATATATATATATATATATATATATATATATATATATATATATATATATATATATATATATATTTACCAAATGGCGTCCATGCTTTGTCTCTTCGATGTATATCAACTGACTGTTATATTTCTCTCTTGTGTCTCTCCTGATGATGTGATTATTACCAGAGAGTGCACTTGGAAACTTATAGTGTTTCATTTTCCCTGTGGACTCATAGGAATATCTTGATCACACGCAAAACTGAGATCCTTTCCAATATATATATATATATATATATATTGGCACAGTCGACCTCTGAAAGGA
>NC_092259.1:4366278-4376278 GCF_036320965.1 Panulirus ornatus | reverse complement strand
CCCAACATCACATGGTAGAAAACAAAAAAACAAAAAAAAAAACCTAAAAAACTTGTTTTCACATCCACTCTCTAGCTGTCACGGGGAAAATGGTTCAAAACCAAAGCCCATTAATCACAGAGAAGCTCCATAGGTTATTCCAGGGTATAACGGACCGTTTTATAAGTCCTGGTTCAGGCCATTAGTAGCACCTCGCCCCCCATATATCACATCGATCCAAATAATTCTATTCCAATGCATGCCTCTCACCCTCCTCAATGTTCAGGCCCAGATACCCCAAAGCCTTGTCCTCTCCAGCCTTTCATATCCTTCTCAAGGCTCCACCTTCACCCCCTTCTCTTCTTCCTCTTATGACACGTAGATCCACTTCGTCAGTCTCTCTTCACTCATCCTCTCCATATGTCCAAACTATCGCCACACACCATCGTCAACCACACGCACAACCACACCTCACTCGCACACTGTCATACCCTACACGATCAGCACCTCCTTATACCACATAGTGTCCCCTGGAGGCATTCATTTCCAAACGAACACCCTCGTCCATTCTTTCGCGTCTGGGGGGGCCCCACGGCTCGCATCCATACAACACCGTCGGGGCCACGGTGCCCTCAAACACGCCTTGTCTCTCCCCACGATGCACCCAGGACGTGAGTTGGCGACCTGGTCATACAAGCCCTCCCGAACGTCGCCCGCTCACTGCAACGACGCGAGGGAGAAGGCGCCTTCGACGGCGAGGCTGCAACTTCGTCAGGAGGACGGAAAGGAGTGCGTCGGACGCCATCGTCCAAGACCACCTCCTCCGTCAGGAGCTAGAATCTAGAAATGACAGAAACGTGAAGTCGTATTTTGTTGCTGTCTTTGGAGATAAGGTTGGCGACCCGCAGAATGAGGAGACAGTGAACGCGGCTCACCACCACAAACAGCCCCTACCACCACCACCACCAACAACAACAACAACAATAACAACAACAACAACCCTCCAAGAAGCCCATCAAGGAGAGAGAGAGAGAGAGAGAGAGAGAGAGAGAGAGAGAGAGAGAGAGAGAGAGAGAGAGAGAGAGAGAGAGAGAGAGGCAGACAGACAGACAGACACGCACAGACAAATTACCTTCTGGGAAGTGATGAGAGAGAGAGAGAGAGAGAGAGAGAGAGAGAGAGAGAGAGAGAGAGAGAGAGAGAGAGAGAGAGAGATAAAACGCGATAGGCCATAACCTCTCCACCAGGGCGGACACAAGGTTGGGTGAAGGAGGGAAACATAAAATATTGCTTCTGGAGCAGCAAGCCCTCACCAACACCCACCCTCACCCACCCAGTCTCCTCCAATAACCACCTCCACCTCCACCTCTCTCCACCAACCAACCCCCCCTCTATCCTTCTCCTTCTCCTCCTTCTTCTTCCTCCACCTCCCCACACCTCCACCTCCTCCTCCTCCAACCACAGCTACTATAACCATCACATAAAGGTCATCTTGAAGAAGAAGAGCCAGGATTCACAGCCATTCGGTCTCCAGTGGTGGAGGAGATGGGTCTCTCTCTCTCTCTCTCTCTCTCTCTCTCTCTCTCTCTCTCTCTCTCTCTCTCTCTCTCTCTCTCTCTCATATCACTTCCCAGAAGGTAATTTGTCTGGGGTGTCTGTCTGTCTGTCAGCCTCTCTCTCTCTCTCTCTCTCTCTCTCTCTCTCTCTCTCTACCACAATCAGACACCATTTAGCCCCCCCCCCCCCCGCTGCCATCACCGTACCTGTAATATCCTCCACCACACTGCCACGAGCCCCTTGTGGCAGAGACAGCGCTGACCACACTCACGTGCGCCCCGCACTACCACCGACTCCCGTGTGGCACACACACAACCCTTCCCCTTTACCATACCACGCCATTACCATAGCCAAACGCGACCACAGATCCCAGGAGCACCATACATTATGGATCCCATACCATACACAGATACCACACATACCCTACACACACACACACACACACACACACACACACACACAGATACCACACATACCCTACACACACACAGACACACACACACACACACACACACAACACACACACTACACGATCGTCCTGGGATTTGAGAAGTCTAAGAGAGCCTCTATACCTCTCCTGCCATAAGGCAGGGACATACTACACATATAAACCAACCTGGAAAGAATAAAGAAAAGAAATATAGACTCGACCCAATATGTATACCACAAGGGCGCCTGTCTACTCAACCCTTTTCCCTAGGGGGAAACAGCCACTGCTTGAAGGGGAGGAAGAGGAGGGGGGAGGGGAAACAGGTGTGAAAATGAGGATGGGTTTGTGATGAGGCGCTCTGAGAGAGAGAGAGAGAGAGAGAGAGAGAGAGAGAGAGAGAGAGAGAGAGAGAGAGAGAGAGAGAGAGAGGGAAAATATATATGAAGAAACGTAAAAAAAAAAAAAACCGCCTCTTTTTACGACAAGAAGAAGACAAAAAAAAAAAAAGAGAGAAAGAAAGACAGATGGGACATGAGATAATCATGAGGCAGCCATGAAAAGTTAGAGATAATATTCAGAGAGCAAGAGACAGGAGAGAGAGAGAGAGAGAGAGAGAGAGAGAGAGAGAGAGAGAGAGAGAGAGAGAGAGAGAGAGAGAGAGAGAGTGTCCCTCACCCGTCGTCCAAGATAAGATAACAGAACGTGAAAACAAGAGAGCAAGAACACAGTGGCGAGTGATAACACAGCAGTGGGGGGGGTCGTCACACTACCCCCCCACTACGGACGGAGACATGAAATAAAGAGATAATTTACAGGCGGGGGGGGGGGAGGTACCTGGGATGATAAATGGGGGGGGGAGGGAGAAGAAGGGGAGATAAGATACAGTAAAGAGTGTGGGGGGGGGGGGAATACGAGAATTAATAAAGAAAGGGGAGATAATAAATGGGGTGTGACAAGACATATTAAAGTGGAGGATATTATACACTTTAATAAAGAAGGGGAGATAATAAATGGGGAGACTCTCGAGCGAGACAATAAAGAGGGAGAGATAACCAACAGACAATTAATGGGGGGAAGGGAGGGAGGGAGACACTAGATGAAATAAATAAAGGGGAGAATATAGAGACAATAAAGGGGGAGAAACAATATATATATATTAAAGAGAGGGAGACACGATCACACAAAAAGAGAACGAGACAAAGAAGAGCAATGGGGGACAATAAAGCAAGGGAGAGACTAGAGACAATAAAGATAAATAGATAGATAGATAGATTGAGAGAGAGAGAGAGAGAGAGAGAGAGAGAGAGAGAGAGAGAGAGAGAGAGAGAGAGAGAGAGAGAGAGAGAGAGAGGTTACGGCAAGAAAGAGACCATGGAGCCAGTTAATGGGGGGGTGAAAAAACCCATGAGGGTTTAACCTTACTATCGATCACCAGTTCTCTCTAACTCCCCATGATGTGGGGGCGGCCCCATGATATGGGGCGGCCCCATGATATGGGGCGGCCCCATGATACGGGGGCGGCCCCATGATATGGGGCGACCCCATGATATGGGGGCGACCCCATGATATGGGGGCGACCCCATGATATGGGGGCGGCCCCATGATATGGGCGCAGCCCCATCATCACTACCCTCATCCCCCTTCCTTCCCTTCCCCTTCCCCCCCTTCCCCAACTCTCCCATGAGGGTAATGGGGGGAAGGCTTGGCTGGGTGAAAGGTGGGGGTGAGAGGGGGTCATTATCACTCCCCTTCCTCCTCCTAAACTCCACCAAAATCATCTCCACCCCTCCAACACTCCCTCAAAGCCAATCAACCCCTCCAACACTCACAGCACCTCATGTATGTACGTCAATAAACTCCCCCATTACCACCAAAATCATCTCCACCCCTCCAACACCCCTCCAACACTCCCTCACAGCCAATCAACCCCTCCAACACCCCTCCAACACTCCCTCACAGCCAATCAACCCCTCCAACACTCACAGCACCTCATGAATGTACGTGAACAAACTCCCCCATTATCACACAGCCACCTCCCTCCCTCCCTCCCCTTAACCCCACACCACACCCTCTCTCCCCTCTCGCCCACACCCCTCTCTCCCCTCTCGCCCATCCCCTCTCTCCCTCACGACCACAACCATCTTCCCTCATAACCTCTCATGAACTTCTCATGGGAATAATGAGGGTCGGGGGAGAGGAGGGGGGGAAGGGGGGGCCCACTATCGGCCTCACCGCAGACGATATATTGCCAGACACGGCTGGGTTACCCACCTTCCCTCCCCCTCCCTCCCAACCCCCCCTCCCTCCAAACCACCCTCCCCCACCTCCCCAACCCCCCACCCCCCAATGCCGCCTTCCCCCCCCCCCCTCCCCTGCCGGGAATGGACCCGTCCAACCCCGAGGAGAGAGAGATAAGGAGGTCGACAGTGACTGACCCTTTGGAGGGCCTCTTTTCAGACTACCTCCAAGAACCGTTGGAGGGCCAGAACTATCCAAGGCTTCTCCCAGACTACCTCTAAAAACCTTTGGAGGGTCTGAACTATCTTCGGCTTCTCTTAGACTACCTCCAAGAACCCAGGGTTCCCTTTTAACTCCAGGAGACCACAGCGCGAGAGAGAGAGGGAGAGAGAGAGAGAGAGAGAGAGAGAGAGAGAGAGAGAGAGAGAGAGAGAGAGAGAGAGAGAGGCTTAAGAACTAAATTAGATTCGTCCGTCCTGGGTAAGGTACTCTCTGGGATTAGGGTTATAATCCCGGCTCGCTGTCTCTCTCTCTGTGTTGGGACGTCTAATAAACCGGCTGTCCCAATCCTGGGACGCCTAACAAACCGGCTGTCCCAATCCTGGGACGCCTAATAAACCGGCCCCAGCCCCCCCCCATCACCTGCCCCATACCCCCCACCCCAGAGCACGACGGTACGGTACGATGGTCCTCCACAGTGGTACGGCGCACGACGGTCCAGCACGGCGGTCCAGCACGGCGGTCCAACACGACGGTCCTCACCCCATCTACCCCTCACCTACGGTACGGTACGGTACGATGGTCCTCCACGGTGGTACGGCGCACGACGGTCCAACACGGCGGTCCTGCACGGCGGTCCGGCACGACGGTCCAGCACGACGGTACGGCACGGCGGTACGGCACAACGGTACGGTACGATGGTCCTCCACGGTGGTACGGCGCACGACGGTTCTGCACGGCGGTCCAACACGGCGGTCCTGCACGACGGTCCAGCATGGCGGTCCAGCACGACGGCCCTGCACGGCGGTCCAGCACGACGGCCCTGCACGACGGTCCAGCACGACGGTCCAGCACGGCAGTCCTGCACGACGGCCGTGCTTGAGAAGGGGGAGGGGGGGTCGTACCGCCGTGCTCCGCCCCTCCTCAAAGGTTTAAGCTCAGACGACCCCCACACTCACCCCCCCCCCCCTTGCACACATACGACCCTCCTCTTCCCCTCCCTACACGGTACACCGGGGGCTGTGGTACGCGTACCCTCCCGTACCCCAGACATTAACGGTACAAAGGAAGTTACGTAAGAAAGCAAAAAAACACACCAGACAATATGGCGGGTTTATCTCCATCCCTCCCACACACATCCCCCACCATATTCTCCCTCCCTCCCTCACCCCACCATACCCTCCCTCACTCCACCATCCCCTACACTCCCTCACTCCACCATACCCTCCCTCACTCCACCATCCCCTACCCTCCCTCACCCCACCATACCCTCCCTCACCCCACCATCCCCTATCCTCCCTCACCCCACCATATTCTCCCTCCCTCCCTCACCCCATCATCCCCTACCCTCCCTCACCCCACCATCCCCTCTCCTCCCTCACCCCACCATCCCCTCCCTCCCTCACTCCCTCCCTCAGCCCACCATCCCCTCCCTCACCCCACCATCCCCTCCCCTCCCTCACCCCACCATCCCCTCCCTCACCCCACCATCCCCTCCCTTTAACCGCCCCTTCTCCCCATCCGGGGAGCAGTGTAGCAAACGCCCCCTTCCCGCCATGATAGATGACACTGCGCCTCTGTACACAACAGCTCGCCACACTGCTGTCATTGGTAACACTGCTCACACTATTACTACTACTTTATAACAACTACTACTTATAATAGTAATAGCATTAATAGCATTACTACTACCTTACTACAACTACTACTTATAATAGTAATATCATTAATAGCATTACTACTACCTTACTACAACTACTACTTATAATAGTAATATCATTAATACTATTACTACTACCTTACTACAACTACTACTTATAATAGTAATATCATTAATACTATTACTACTACCTTACTACAACTACTACTTATAATAGTAATATCATTAATAGCATTACTACTACCTTACTACAACTAGTACTTATAATAGCAATATCATTAATAGTATTACTACTACTTTATTACAACTACTACTTATAATAGCAATAGCATTAATACTGTTGCTACTACTTTACTACAACTACTACTTAAAATAGTACTATCATTAATACTACTACTACTACTATTTTACTACTATCTCTACTACTACTACTACTAGTAATATCAATATTATCAACAATTTTCATTAGTCACTATAATTATCACATCATTATCATTACCATAATTATTATCATCACTGTTTTCATTAACATCACTCTCGTTATCAATTTTATTATTTTTATCATTATCACATTATTTCGTGGTTCATATACCATAATGCAAACTGTATCTAGTCTCGGTGGCCCAACTAGGAAAAGTCATCGTTCCAGTTTCTGTAACATACAAGGTCACATCATCCCAGGTAACATGACAGGTCAGGTCAGGTCAAAGGTCAGGGTAGATAACAGGGCGTGGACACCACATCTGGGTGGGTCGTCAGGTGGCCTACGATCCCAGGTATGTATGGACGGAACAAGGCCATCCACGAGAGAGAGAGAGAGAGAGAGAGAGAGAGAGAGAGAGAGAGAGAGAGAGAGAGAGAGAGAGAGAGAGAGAGAGAGAGAGAGAGAGCACCTCCTCCTGGCTATGTAAACACACAGGCACTGCATCCCTTCTCTACATATAAACCGTCTTCCGATTTATATAGCCATATGATATCACGCTGGCCGTCTATGACAGAATCACACGTCTCCCCTTAGCTACTATGACCCCTATTCCTGCTTCGGGAGGCACATAGACCCCTCTTCCACTCAAAAGAGGCGCTGGGGTAGGCTACCCAGGCCAGGCCAGAGAGCACTCCAATATGCAAATGAGAAGGCATTATTCCCACCCAATTATATAACTGACCCGCATCAAATGAGCCGAAGACGCCTGGAGCAAGCGAATGGCAAAGGGTCAAAGACAGACAGGTTAGGTTAGGACCTCGCGCCTTCGGGTCGTGAGTTAGTGAGCTGGTGTGTGAGTGTGTGTGAGTGTCTGTGTGTCTGTGTGTGTGTGTGTGTGTGTGTGGAGGAGGTCACAGCCATCGATAAGCCAAGTGGTCGTGGGTATACAAGAGCGGTGGTGACCCGACCCTCACATGTCGCCAGGGGTACGTACACTCACCCATCCATCCACACGACCCTACTCAAACACCCACTACCACACCGTCGTGTTGCCTCCGGGAATCTTACACAAGAGACCCACGCCGTTTCCCGCGGCCACAGGCGCGTCCGTATGTATGGCTCCCTCCCGCCACGTCCAGAGGGCGTCCCACTGGGAGTCATTTCCGAACCAAGAGAGCGCGAGGCACTGAACACACGCCACCTCCCTTTAAGGCCCTATGAACACACACTCCTCGACTGTGGTTTGAACTATCAACGCTCTCCACGAGCCATCAAAAGTCAAATGGTTCTCTATACGAGCCATCAAAGGTGAAATGGTTCTCTATACGAGCCATCAAAGGTCAAATGGTTCTCTACACGAGCCATCAAAGGTCAAATGGTTCTCTATACGAGCCACCAAAGGTGAAATGGTTCTCTATACGAGCCATCAAAGGTCAAATGGTTCTCTACACGAGCCATCACAGGTCAAATGGTTCTCTACACGAGCCATCAAAGGTCAAATGGTTCTCTACACGAGCCACCAAAGGTCAAATGGTTCTCTATACGAGCCATCAAAGGTCAAATGGTTCTCTATACAAGTCACCAAAGGTCAAATGGTTCTCTATACGAGCCAACAAAGGTCAAATGGTTCTCTATACGAGTCATTAAAAGTCAAATGGTTCTCTATACGAACCATCAGAGGTCAAATGGTTCTCTATACGAGCTGGGTCTGGGACCTTACCTTACGTATACCTTACGATGGTTTGGGAGGTCTTCTACCCTCCCCACACAGCTGGGTCTGGCACCTTACCTTACCTTACGTATACCTTACGATGGTTTGGGAAGTCTTCTACTCCCACACAGCTGGGTCTGGGACCTTACCTTACCTTACGTATACCTTACGATGGTTTTGGGAGGTCATCTACCCACCACACACCTAAGACAGAGTCCATAGCTGCTGAGGTGGAACGCTGGTCGACTTAACTGTTGAAGACTCTGTAGGTTGGCAAATCTACCTCTACCTCTACCTGTATGCTGTGTCATCTACCCCACTTAACCCACTGGGAGATGTACACTAATCAACCACCTTATCAACACTTGAGATTCACTCAGTGTGAGATAACCCGTATGGCAGGTTAGGGCACTGCTATTAACCATAAGTTATACGACTTCAACACACACACACACACACACACACACCCTAATCCTGGGGTCCCTTGCTCCTTCCACAGACTCAGTACCACCTGAATGTCTAACTATAGAAGCTGGTCGCTCCACCACTCAGCAATACGTGTCAAGCTACACAATACAGCCTCCACCCCAGCTGACGCGTCCTGGGATCACATCTCCTCGCCTTTGGAAGACGCCTGCAGGCATCGAACCCTGCCTTTACTGGCTCTCCACCGGGCAGCCAACAGGTGTGGGGAAAGAAGGTGTGTGTGTGTGTGTGTGTGTGTGTGAGCCGGTCGTATATAACCCACGGCCCACACAACGTCTCACTCCCAGGCACCACAACCACCTCCACGATGAAGACACGGCTCATTATTCAACACTCTCTTTAGCCACCCTCTCTCCCACCACAACCCAGCCGAACGTACCCACATCACCCACATCAAATATAATCGCTGATCACCCATCAAAAAAAAAAAGTAATTATAATCAATAAAAAATAGACACGGGCAATATAAAAGTAATTATAATTAATAAAAAAATAGACACGGGCACTATAAAAGTAATTATAATTAATAAAAAAATACACACGGGCACTATAAAAGTAATTATAATTAATAAAAAAAGACACGGGCACTATAAAAGTAATTATAATTAATAAAAAAAATAGACACGGGCACTATAAAAGTAATTATAATTAATAAAAAAAGACACGGGCACTATAAAAGTAATTATAATTAATAAAAAAATAGACACGGGCACTATAAAAGTAATCATAATTAATAAAAAAAATAGACACGGGCACTATAAAAGTAATCATAATTAATACAAAAATAGACACGGGCACTATAAAAGTAATCATAATTAATAAAAAAATAGACACGGGCACTATAAAAGTAATCATAATTAATACAAAAATAGACACGGGCACTATAAAAGTAATTATAATCAATAAAAAAATAGACACGGCCACTATAAATAATTAATAAAAAAATAGACACGGGCACTATAAAAGTCATTATAATCAATAAAAAATAGACACGGGCAATATAAAAGTAATTATAATTAATAAAAAAATAGACACGGGCACTATAAAAGTAATCATAATTAATAAAAAAATAGACACAGGCACTATAAAAGTAATTATAATTAATAAAAAATAGACTCAGCTACTATTAAAAGCCATCCTGACCATCTACCACCACATTAACGACCCACGCGGGAAGAAGTTGACACAAAAGCCATCTTTTTTTTCTTTTTTTTAAACGCTTTTCTTTTAAACGGAGGTAAGGAAGATGGCTCCCCTCTCCCTCACGAAAGACATTAATTACTCTTCCCCTCTCCC
>NC_092259.1:4358778-4361278 GCF_036320965.1 Panulirus ornatus | reverse complement strand
CACTAAGGAAGGGCAATCATCAGTCACCAATCATTAAAGGCCCCCACCAATACTAAGGGCAGTCAAACCCAAACACTAAGGACAGCCCACCAATCACTAAGGACAGTCCACCAATCACTAAGGACGGTCCACCAATCACTAAGGACAGTCCACCAATCACTAAGGACAGCCCACCAATCACTAAGGACAGTCCACCAATCACTAAGGACAGCCCACCAATCACTAAGGGCAGTCCACCAATCACTAAGGACAGTCCACCAATCAAAAGGAAAACCCACAATCAAAAGGACAGCCCAATATAAGGCAGTTCCCCAATACTAAGGCAGCCCAACACAAAGGGACAGTCCCCCAAATTTCACAAGGAAGTCCCCCAAATCTAAGGACAGCCACCATCACTAAACAGCCACCAATCACCCCCCCCCCCTTTAAAAAGGACGTCCCCAATCACTAAGGGGCAGTCCCCAATCACAAAGGGGCAGCCCACCAATCACAAAGGGCAGTCCCCAATCACTAAGGGGGGGTCCACCAACAAAAAGGGCGTTCACAATCCCCCAAGGCGTACCAATCACTGGACACCCAACCAATCACAAAAAACCCCATCACAACATCCACCAACACAAACCACCAACACTAAACTCACCAACACTAACACACCAATCACAACTCCACCAATCACAAATTACAACAAAAAACCAACATTTAAAACCAACACCACCACCCACACAACCCACACACACACACACACCAACACACACACACACCCACACACACACACACACACACACACACACTCCACACACCACACCACACCCACACACACACACACACACACACCACACACCACACACACACAACACACACACACACAACACACAACACACACCCCCACACACACACACACCCACACACACACACACACACACACACACAAAAACACACACAACACACCACACACAACCACACAAAACAACAAAACCACAAAAAACAACACACAACACACAAAACACCACACCACACACACACACACAAACCCACACACACACACACACCCACACCCACACACAACACACACACACCCCACACACACACACACCACACAAACACACACACACACACACACACACACACCACACCACACACACACACACACACACACACACACACTAATTAACTGTCTAAACTGCTTCTACACCACGACATCCCCTCCCCCCAAGTCAAAACTGCCCCCCCCTCAAAAAAAGAAAAAAAAAATTACCAAAAAATTCTCTCTCTCTCTCTCTCTCTCTCTCTCTCTCTCTCTCTCTCTCTCTCTCTCTCTCAAAGACTGGCTTATAACCCCAACCACGCCCCCCGCCCCCCCAAGGCAAACTGGTTAGTTTCTTCCCGCCTTCCTCCTCCACATTAAACTGGCTTCAACCTACAGAGCCACACAAAAAAAGAAAATTCTCAGCCCTAAACTAAACTAGACAGCGTTAACCCTTGGCTTAACAGGATATATATATATATATATATATATATATATATATATATATATATATATATATATATATATATATATATATTCCTATGAGTCCACGGGGAAAATGGAACACGAAAAGTTCCCAAGTGCACTTTCGTGTCATAATCACATCATCAGGGGAGACACAAAGAGAGGACTATAACAGTCAGTTGATATACATCGAAGAGACGAAGCTAGGACGCCATTTGGTAAATGTGAATGATCACGCGCAAAATTGTGATCCTTTCCAATATATATATATATATATATATATATATATATATATATATATATATATATATATATATATACTTAAAACCACCTGCCTCAGATTATCCCGACTTTTCCCAACCTATTTTCAACAACTCTTTCAATAATAAATTGTAGAACGATTCAATAAAAAATAATAAAATACAATAAATAGACACGTTTTCATCATTGTTATTAACGGGTCATCCAATGTCCATTTTCTTTACGTCTCTGACCAGCACACACCACGGTTGCCATATGTAACATACGGGGGGAAATAAAAAAGGAGAAAAATGACAATTTTAAATTTGTCATAGAGTTAAAAAAAAAAAATTAAAAAATCGCCAATAAAAATCTCTCTCTCTCTCTCTCTCTTTCCTAGCGCTTCCTGGGATTTGAACGTCCCGTGTTTCTTCGTGCATCTGATCCTTGCTAGGAAGAAAAAGAAAAAAAAACCCCCACTTCGTCGAAGTTTTCAATCATAGAAAATAAATGTAATTCAAGTCATA
This sequence comes from Panulirus ornatus, assembly GCF_036320965.1. Lineage (NCBI taxonomy): Eukaryota > Metazoa > Arthropoda > Malacostraca > Decapoda > Palinuridae > Panulirus > Panulirus ornatus. The sequence goes on along the minus strand of NC_092259.1, from coordinate 4,359,022 downwards.
AAAATAAATATTAATCCTGTTTACCTTTCGCACGTACGCCAAAGACACGAACACCAATTTCTCTTGACATTAATTGAAGGGGATAAACATGAGATGTGTCAAGTCAAATTAATGGTTGAGACGCCCCTTAAATTTAAGGGGGTGGGCGGTTGGGGTGCCGGTCGGATTAAGGAGAAAAGTGCCGGTTGATTTGAACAGCGAGGTGCCGGTCAAATTATGGCGTGAAGTGCCGGCTGAATTAAGC
>NC_092259.1:4328778-4356278 GCF_036320965.1 Panulirus ornatus | reverse complement strand
GCACCGACCCGTCAGTCAGCCAGTCAGTCAGTCAGCCCGCCAGTCAGTCTGTCAGCCAGCCAGTCAGTCAGTCTGTCTGTCAGTCAGTCTGTCAGCCAGCCAGCCAGTCAGTTACCCAGTCAGTCAGCCAGCCAATCAGCCAGCCAGTCAGCCAGTCAGTCAGCCAGTCAGCCAGCCACCCAGCCAGTCAGTCAGTCGGCCAGTCAGTCTGTCAGCCAGCCAGTCAGTTACCCAGTCAGCCAGCCAGTCAGTCAGTCAGCCAGCCAATCAGCCAGCCAGTCAGTCAGTCAGTCAGTCAGTCAGTCAGTCAGCCAGTCAGTTACCCAGTCAGTCAGCCAGCCAATCAGCCAGTCAGCCAGCCAAAGAGTCTGTCAGCCAGCCAGTCAGTTACCCAGTCAGCCAGCCAGCCAGCCAGCCAGTCTGTCAGCCGGCCAGTCAGTCTGTCAGCCAGCCAGTCAGTCAGTTACCCAGTTCATCAGCCACCCAGCCAGGAAGCCAGTCTGTCCATCAGCGTAACAAATGGAACCCAGCTTGTCAGGTGGCCGACCACACACACACACACACACACACACACACACACACACACGCAAAGGACACGTAAAGGGAGGCCAGCTTGCCTCGTGGGGGTAATAGATGGGCAACAGAAGGGGGGAGGGATGAAGAGAGGAGAAGGGAAAGAGGAGGAGAGGGAGGAAGGGGAGTAGGGAGAATAAAAGGAGGGAAGAGGAAGAGGAGGAGGAGTAGGAGGAGGAGGAGGAGGAGGAATGGATGGAATAGGAAGCACGGATGCCAAAGGAAAAGGGGGGGGGGACAAAACGTGGAACAGGAGGAAACTGGGAGAGGAACGAGAAGACGGAACGGAAGACTTATCAAAAAGGGAAAGTCTGGAAAGGGAATGAATTGATAAACAGACACCACAGAAGGAACAGGGGATGGCGAAGAAAAGGTGGGACAGGAACAAAAGGGGGAAGGAAAGGGGTATAAGAGAGAAAGGGTAATAACAGAAAAGTGACATGGGGTATATATGATGGTACGAAAGATGGTACGAGAGGAGGTGAGCCATGGTACGAAAGACGGTACGAAGGAAGGAGAGGGATGGTACGAAAGATGGCACGAGAAGAGGCGAGCCATGGTACGAAAGACGGTACGTGAAGAAGCGAGCCATGGTACGAAAGACGGTACGTGAAGAGGTGGGCCATGGTACGAACGATGGCACGAGAAGAGGCGAGCCATGGTACGAAAGACGGCACGAGAAGAGGTGAGCCATGGTACGAAAGACGGCACGAGAAGAGGGAGGGGAGAAAGGAGGGAACGAACATGACACAGGGAGGGAGATGGTCAGGAGGAGGAGGAGGAGGAGGAGGAGGAGGAGGAGGAGGAGATGGTCAGGAGGAGGAGGAGGAGATGGTCAGGAGGAGGTGAAGGAGGAGGAGGAGGAGGAGGAGGAGGAGATGGTCAGGAGGAGGAGGAGGAGGAGGAGATGGTCAGGAGGATGAGGAGGAGAAGGAGGTGGTCAGGAGGTGAGGAGGAGGAGAAGGAGGTGGTCAGGAGGTGAGGAGGAGGAGGAGATGGTTAGGAGGAGGTGAAGGAGGAGGTGGAGGAGGAGGAGGAGGAGGACAGACTTGTGAGGCAAGCCACAGCAGCAGCAGAGACCGCCAGAAGAAGGCTCACCTCCTGAGGGTTTTTAATTTATTGATTGGAGGAGATGAGGCTGTCATCTCTCTCTCTCTCTCTCTCTCTCTCTCTCTCTCTCTCTCTCTCTCTCTGTATTCACCTCTCTTTTTCCGTCTGTGTGTGTGTCCATCTCTCTTTCCGTCCGTGTGTACAGGTGCAAGTACGCAATCACTACCTCATACCAACCAACGGCTCTTTAAAACACACACACACACACACACACACACACACACACTGGCGGCAGTAACAGTCTTCCTCCCCCCCTGCGTGTGTCCACACCACACCACACTAAGGCAGTGCTTCTTTACGTCCCTTGTAAACCCCCCCCTCTCTCTCTCTCTCCTTGCCTTGCCTTGCTTCCTGACACGGGCCCCCCTCCTCGGCTTCTCTTGGCAGCCCACAGCGTCTCACGAAGAACAAGCTCCCTGTGTGGGAGACGTCCAACTGACCCACAAACGTAAGAGGATGGAAATGGGTCACATAAATATACTCCTCTCTCTCTCTCTCTCTCTCTCTCTCTCTCTCTCTCTCTCTCTCTCTCTCTCTCTCTCTCTCTCTCTCTCTCTCTTTCCATGAATCATATAATTCAGGCACCATCTTCCCGCTCCCATCCTCTGTACGTTCTCTATTTGATCTTTGCTGGACTGGGAGGCGAAGTGACCGAAAACTGGAGAAGCATAACCTTATATCCAGAAAGTCTAATTCCAATATTGACCCACAGACAATATACGCCTCTTTCGCAACACCACTGAGGGTCATCAATGGTGGCAAAACCAAGCATAATGTCGACCCTAATGTCTCTTTGATCATCAGACCTCCGTAGTTTATTTCCCTCAAGGTGAAAAGAACATTAGCAACGCGGCGTCTTCTCCCCGTCTCCCATCTTCACTACCTTGAGCTCACTCAGCATTTCATCACCCACCCCCCATTTATCACACCACCATCTGGCGTTTGCTTTGGACCCGCTGCATCGTCTGGGATAGACTCCATCCACTCCGGCAGGTAGGTCGCTCGCACGCACCAAGAAACAGAAGCGGACCCAAGACTCGGCCCTGCGGTGCCTCGCTGTTGAACCCCCTCAAAAAAACCGCTCATCTAACCTATGTCGTTTCCTCCCTTCCACTAAGAAGTCTGCGCCCCTCCTCCTCCTTCTCCTCACCCTTGCCTACGGATCCAACTTCTTATTCAACCTACGATTGGGGGGGCGCAACAGGGTCACAAGCCTTCCAGGTACACGCAAGTGTCCCCCGTCAGTCTCTTTGATCCAAGACGTGCCCACCCTCTCACACAAGTCCAACAGGTTAGCGAACTATGACCTCCTTCCACCTCTGAACCCACGCTGTCTCCCAGCCTTGTAGTTTCCACCTTTGCAAGTGGTCGCCCATATACTATCTGTCTATCTTACCCACTGTTCAAAAGACTACAGTCATTAAGGAGAACAGGTCTGTGGTTTGAACGCGATCTGTCGACCTTTATCAAAACCAGGGCACGACATTTTCGACCCCCCCTCCCTCTGCCACGTCTCCGAACCTACATTTTACCTCTGAAGACCTACTACATATGAAGGGCGGCTTCGTCCGGACGCCACGAGTTGAATATATGGGTCGTTCCAGTCACGTAACGATGTCATTTATGATTCTCCTGAAGAAGGCGCCGTCGAAGCCGAGTCATTGCGACCATTTTCTAGACCTTGCCAGGTCTTCTACCATCCCCCCTCCCCACACACACACACACCTTACTAGTGGAGGAGAAGAGGAGGAGGAGGAGGTGGTGGTGTTGGAGAGGGAGGGCACCAGCAGCGGCAGAAGCAGTATCTTCCACTGCGAAGACACTTACAAGTATCGCCCGGGGCCCCCCTTAGCCCGATCAGCTGCCAGCATAACCGATAATATCCTCCCGATGAACTTGTGCGAGAAAAGTTTTCGAGGAGTCTCTCTCTCTCTCTCTCTCTCTCTCTCTCTCTCTCTCTCTCTCTCTCTCTCTCTCACGCTGGTTGGCTGTATCGTCTCCCCCTCCATAGCACATCTCCTAAGCTCTGTCTCTTCCTCTCATTCACCCATCTTTCTTTTGACTCATCTGTATCCCTCTCCTTTTCCCCCATCTTTCTCTTCCATGTGTGTGTGTGTGTGTGTGTGTGTGTGTGTGTGTGTGCGGGGCCAATGGTACCCGTGGCTCTTTCTCCTCCCCTTCATGGCAGCATTTCCCACACACAGGGACTTCTACATCCAGCACCGGTCTCTGCTCTTAACCATATAAACTCCCAATTTATTCCTGAAAAGGAACTTCTGACAGCTGTACGTAAGAGACGCCATGATTACATTCCCCCCTTCCTCCTCCTCTGGGGTTCTCTCTCTCTCTCTCTCTCTCTCTCTCTCTCTCTCTCTCTCTCTCTCTCTCTCTCTCTCTCTCTCTCTCTCACCACACGAGTGAAAAACCACAAGAACTATATATGACCCCCCCTTTTTTTTTCTCTCTCTCTCTCCTACGAGCTGGTGATAGAGAGAGAGAGAGAGAGAGAGAGAGAGAGAGAGAGAGAGAGAGAGAGAGAGAGAGAGAGAGAGAGTGTGTCTCCCTCTGCTTTAGTGACAGGACAATTGTCCAGGTGGGTGGCAGCGCTCACACTCTGGCGGACAGAGGACCGGCTGACGGGAGCTCATGGATGATAGACAGAGGACCGGCTGACGGGAGCTCATGGATGATCGACAGAGGGCCGGCTGACGGGAGTTCATGGATGATAGACAGAGGGCCGGCTGACGGGAGTTCATGGATGATAGACAGAGGAACGGATGACGGATTTCATGGATGACAGACAGAGGAACGGATGACGAATTTCATGGATGATAGACAGAGGAACGGATGACGAATTTCATGGATGATAGACAGAGGAACGGATGACGGATTTCATGGATGACAGAGGAACGGATGACGAATTTCATGGATGATAGACAGAGAAACGGATGACGGATTTCATGGATGACAGACAGAGGAACGGATGACGAATTTCATGGATGATAGACAGAGGAACGGATGACGGATTTCATGGATAGTAGACAGAGGACCGGATGACAGATTTCATGGATGACAGACAGAGGAACGGATGACGGATTTCATGGATAGTAGACAGAGGACCGGATGACAGATTTCATGGATGACAGACAGAGGAACGGATGACGGATTTCATGGATGACAGACAGAAGTATGGATGAAAGAGTTGGTGGATGACGGACAAAGGCGATGGGAGCAAGGGATTGACAACTGGAGGGGGTGGGATGGATGGATGGATGGATGGATGGATGGGCAGCCGCAAGAAAGAGAGAGAGAGAGAGAGAGAGAGAGAGAGAGAGAGAGAGAGAGAGAGAGAGAGAGAGAGAGAGAGAGATCAGCCATACATGCGATTGTCCAAGAGACACAAACACGAGCGTTCATGTTGTATGTCGTGGACAATCGCATGTTGACCAAATGGCGTCCTAGCTTCGTCTCTTCGATGTATGTTAACTGACTCTTACATTTCTCTCTTGTGTCTCCCCTGATGATGTGATTATTACACGAAAGTGCACTTGGGAACTTATCGTGTTTCATTTTCCCCGTGGACTCATAGCAATATCATGATCACGCACAAAAAAGAAGAAGAGAAGGAGTAAGAGACAACAGCACCGGGCGTGGGGCAACAGAAACAACAGCATCGGACAGCAACAGAACCACACGTCTGTTAACGTAACAGAACCAACGTGAAATACTGGTCAACAGGTCTTGCACCAACAGGAGCGGCAGCAGAAGCAGCGGTAGTTCGACCAGCATAGCTCTGGCTGCTCATCAGACAAGCAATGAAGCACCTCTGGCCGCCCAGCAAGCAAGCAGGCAAGCGGGCAAGCAAGCAGGCAAGCAGGCAGGGAGAGAGGGAGGGAGGTAAGCCATGCCCTTTAGCACCCACATCTGCTCCACCACCTCACCCATCCCACCCACCCACCTCCACGACAGCGGAAGCCACCACCAATTTGGCGAGCACATTATCAAGGACGATATGTGCTGCCTTATATCGCCGCGAATACATATTGCCGAATTATGCAAATCCACACGGGCGTAAACTTGTGTCACGGTGAGGGAAAAATGTCACCCACAGAACTTTCGGCCTGAATCTCCCTGCACGGCCCCCGCCACCACTCTCCACCATCATCATCATCACCAACACACCACCACCAGCAGCTAAATCTCACGCCCCAAGACGACGCCCTTAAGCCCCCCCGCCCTCTCTCGTCACGGTGAGCTGGTCACTCGGGCATTATAATATATATATATATATATATATATATATATATATATATATATATATATATATATATATATATAATATATATATATATAAATAGATATATAGATTAAATAAATAAATATATATCATTATCATCATTATCATTATTGTTATTATTATCATTATTATTATCATTATTATTATTATTATTATTATTATTATTATTATACTACTTAATCGCTGTTTCCCACGTCAAGCGAGGTAGCGCCAGGAAACAAGACAAGGAATGGCCCATCCACTTATATACGCATATATGCACGTACACGCCCATACACGCACATATACATATCAACATATACATACACATACACAGATATATACATATATAATCATGTACATATTCATACTTGCTTGCCTTCATCCATTCTCGGCGCTACCCCGTCCTACAGGAAACAGCACAAATGGACACAGGAGTGCAGAACGTATGGGGAGTTCTGAATAAAGGCGAAAATGACCCTTAGATTTTCAATACGCCTTGGTGGGGGCTCGTTAAGATGGCATTTTCTTTTTTTAACGGCATTAAAAAAAAAATTAAAAAAAGGGGGGCCTAAAAAAAACCATCTTTTTTAAACGACTCATGGGAAATAATATTTTTTTACGATCCTTTAATAAGGCCTTTTTAGTACACGTTCCATAAAGAGGGAACTTCCTTAAACGACCTTACTTCAAGGGAGACACGTTCCTTAAAAGGGGGGACTTTAAATGACCTTAATTCAAGGGAGACACGTTCCTTAAAAGGGGGACTTCTTTAAACGACCTCAATTCAAGGGAGACACGTTCCTTAAAAGGGGGACTTTAAACGACCTTAATTCAAGGGAGACACGTTCCTTAAAAGGGGGACTTCTTTAAACGACCTTAATTCAAGGGAGACACGTTCCTTAAAAGGGGGACTTTAAACGACCTTAATTCAAGGGAGACACGTTCCTTAAAAGGGGGACTTCTTTAAACGACTTTAAATCACGGGAGGCTTTTTTAAACGACCCCTTACAAGGGAGACTTTTATTCGACCTTGAAAAAAAAAAAAAAAAAGCCTTGAAAAACACTTAAAACAAAACACCATCATCGGAATTTACAAGCGTGTCACGTAGATATGATGGGGGCTAACATGTAGCGATGACAAGACCTGTCACACAGCTATGACAAGGCCTGTCACACAGCTACGACAGGTAACTAGAGTCAACACGGCTGCTCTCCCCCCTCGTGTTATGTCTATAAAAATGGGAGAGAGAGAGAGAGAGAGAGAGAGAGAGAGAGAGAGAGAGAGAGAGAGAGAGAGAGAGAGAGAGAGAGAGAGAGAGAGAGAGAGAGAGAGAGAGAGAGTACGGAATGGGGAGGGAAATGTGGGGTGGATGGGTGGGTGGGGCGATACAGCATGGGTCGTATCGTATGGAGTCGTCAAACTTTTACACACCCCATCCCCATCCCTCATCCCCTCCAGAACGACGACATCTCATGGGGGAGGAGCAGTGGGGACGAATGGGGATGGAGGGGAGGTTGTAAAGGTAGGGTGTAGTGCTGTGCGAAAGGCGTGGGTGGCGACAATTGGGGAGAAGCAAAGGATATGGAGAGAGAGAGAGAGAGACAGAGAGATGAGGGAGCATCAGAAGGGCCTCACACACACACACACACACACACACACACACACACACACACAGGAGTGCACACACACACACACACACACACACACACACACACACACACACACACACACACACACAGGAGTGCACACACACACACACACAGGAGTGCAGCACACACACACACACAGGAGTGCACACACACACACACACACACACACACACACACACACAGGAGTGCAGCACACACACACACACACACACACACACACACACACACACACACACACACACACACAGGAGTGCACACACACACACACACACACACACACACACACACAGGAGTGCAGAAGGAGAGGTACGTTTTCCTCAAAAGACCCACATTACTTGGGGGAAACTTGTACGGTTAACAGCAGCAGTTGTCGAGTCTGTAACTTTAATCTCCTACATCGAGTTCAAAACTTTTGGGGAGTCTTCGTCTCTGGGAGTGTATACCACCTCCCGATGGTGTGGGAGGTCTTCTACCACCTCCCACACAGCTGGGTCTGGGACCTGACCTTACCTTACGTATACCTTACGATGGTGTGGGAGGTCTTCTACCCTCCCCACACAGCTGGGTCTGGGACCTTACCTTACCTTACGTATACCTTACGATGGTTTGGGAGGTCTTCTACCCTCCCACACAGCTGGGTCTGGGACCTTACCTTACCTTACGTATACCTTACGATGGTTTGGGAGGTCTTCTACCCCAACAGCTGGGTCTAGGACCAGGTCGTCATGTTGCTCCTCTGCTCAGTCAGGCTGTTGGAGGCCCGCCCCCTGCAGACAGGCCTACGTAATCACCACATCCCTAATGGGTAATACGCCCACATTATCTTCCCACGATCCCGTAACGCCCTCTAACGAATATGGCAAAGTCGACAATGCCTTCCCCCATCTACGTAACTACAAGGCATTAATTCTAACTACCGTTTGATTCACCACTTGAACTCTTCAAGGTAGATTGAACTGGTGGAATTCCACACATTTCTAACCCACCGGAGCATTCGAGTACACTCAAGACGACCCTACAACCCTTGAGCACGACCCCTAGATCACGACGTGTTAACATACCCCACGACCCGCGACATCATACCCCAAAATTGTCGCACCTTCGTGGTTCCAGGGTTAGCAAGGTTGCGTTTCCAGAGGGATCAAAAGTCCGTCTGCAGCAACACCCTTCCTCCCTCACCCTCCTCGACCCTGTAAACGCCCAAGTCAAACCAAATCACGCCAGACCAACATGGATATATCAGTTCTCCATTACATTATGGATACATATACATTTTTTTCCATTTATCATATTACAAGACAGGAGGTCGTGGCCTCCGAGCACATCTCCAGTGTCACGTCTTCCCGAATCAATGTCTGGGTGAGGGGTAGGGGGGATCATGGGGTTCGAACCCCTTATTTAAGTCAATATCTAAACTCGCTCACGAACTGGTTTTATATAAAGTGTTCGTGTGAGGTTAAACTGCCTATATGCTTCGAAAACGAATTCCATCCGTTAATAAACACATATACATACACCTGCATACATCAGATCAATATATATACATATATATATATATATATATATATATATATATATATATATATATATATATATACACATCGATTCAATAAACACACATATAAACTCATCAATACACACACACACACACACACACACACACACACACACACATATACATCGAAACAATATATACATACATATACATCGAACCAATACAAACACACGTATATATCGAATGAATACACACACACACACACACACACACACACACACACACACATATATATACATATACATGGAATCAATACACATACACACATACACATTCATGTCAATAATTTCAAGTTCTTCACTCGGCACACCTTCAATGTGTCACATTAGCTCATGATGTATAAGGCTTACGAACAATCCTCTTCTACATCAGGAGTTATCTACCTTACTGCACATCTACATCTACTTTTGGAGGATCGTTTCTACCCCCAACACCTCGATCTAGAGCCCCCTAGGTAGAACAAGCCTAGTGCCTTGATCCATCAGGGGTAAGGATCCTCCCACGCCTACGTAAACCAGAGCAGCCCAGCTAATTAGACACACTTCGAAGGTAATTATCTTTTCCCTCACTAATTGGTCCATCACATCGATCCATCTACCTCTCCCTCGCGTCCTTCGTCCGGCGTTCCATTAAAGAATTCAATTCAAACTTTATAATGGAAGATTATAATAATATCCCCCTAAAATCAAATTAATCTACACACACACACACACACACACCAAATATACAATTAAATATCGTCCAAGAAATTCTAAATCGATTTTCAATTATAAATTTTAATCAAGCAAAAAACTCAAAAATCGCTTGAAAGAAAAGAAATTATAAATTCAAATATCGTCCCAGGAATTTTAAATCGAAATTCAATTACGAATTTTAATCAAGCAAGAAATGAAAATGTAAAAAATCGTGTTTCGTAAAATATTTATTTAATTTTAACATTTTTTAAACATCAAAATATTTAAGATCCAACTCCTGTAATACGCGTAACTTTAACGCGTCAAGTTTCATAATAAATTTCACAGAGGCAAAAAAAAAGAAAAAAAAAAGAAAAGAAAAGAAAAGAAAAGAAAAGAAAAGAGACAATCTCTGGCGTCGATCTTTTCTTCCTCTCCCTTCCAAAAGTTTCGACATTTCCATAAGTTTTAGGAATCTCTCCCTCAAAAATGTGTTTAAAAAACCTTAAGCTCTGAGCCATGGTAAAGGGGTGGGATGGGGCGGGTGGGGGGTGTGGGGGAGTTGAACTTTGTGCCTCGTATATTCTTAGACACACACACACACACACACACACACACACACACGCACATAGAGGCCAGTCTATGGGTTCGAATCCCGGGCGCGGGAGCGGGCCTTACACCCAACCCAGGTGTTCATCCTCCCTCGTTGGTCGATAAACGGGATACGTGCCTTAGGCTGGTGTGTGTGTGTGTGTGTGTGTGTGTGTGTGTGTGTGTATGTGTGTGTGTGTGTGTGTGTGTGTGTGTGTGTGTGTGTGTGTGTGTCTGCGCGCGCAGGGGGGGAGGAGTAAAGCCACGGTACACATTCATACAAGGTTATGAGACAGGGCAACACTGGTGTCAAACCCTCTCTCCCTATTCAGTACGAAAAGGTAATCCCAAACAAAAAAATGGAATTACACAAACCCACGCACGCACGCACGTGGGGGGGCGTCGAGGCCCCCACGTGCGTGCGTGGGGGTGTCGAACCCCCTGCGGAGGCAATACCACCCCCTTCCCTTTCCCCCCCTCATAAAAAAAAGAGAAGAAATCCCAAAACACAACAGGTCCACTTCGGGTCTACGACTGTCCCCCTTAACCTCACCTCCCCGTTCAACAACTGGGTGTCTGTGGTTCCCTGCGCCTCCCCTCCAGCACCCCAACTGTTGCACCAGCAGGACGGCGGCCCTCTCCACACACACGCACGCACGCACGCAACCTTCCCCCCCCCCCCTCCTCCTCCTCCTCCCCCTAACACCCCCCCCCCCCCCCAATGTGGCCTGGGAATCCACAGTTAAACCTAATTACACTAATAAAGTAGTTGGTCATTAAACCCCACCAGCCATCCCACCCCAGAGAATAGCTGGTAAAGTACGCACACTGTATTGAAAATGGGGAACACACACACACACACACACACACACACACACACACACACACACACACACACACGTGTCACATACAATAAGGAGTGAACAAGAGAAATGGGCTCAGGGAAGAACAGGGAAGAGAAATGAAATTGCAGTCGAGACACGAGAGAGAGAGAGAGAGAGAGAGAGAGAGAGAGAGAGAGAGAGAGAGAGAGAGAGAGAGAAACACGCATTATCGTAGTGAAGCGGTTACAGCGTCGACCCCCAAGGGTCGAGAGCATAGGTTCGAATCCTGGTTGTGTCGTCGGCAGTCCACAGTCAACCCAGCTGTTCATCCACCCCAAAAGGGATTTGATCGATAAAAATGAGCACCATTCTTGGTCTAAGAGTATGGCGTTTAAGACATGGCCTTGAGTGGAGCTTCAGCTGGCCATGCCGTCCCAGCTACACCAGTCCAAATTCATGCAAAGAATTACAAAATCAACTGTAATGCTGTAGCTACTAGAACACTCTTACCGTTGAAGCTCGATGCACAGGCAAATGTTTCAGGGGCCAACTGTATTACCTGTACCCATGTACTCACGGCCTGGGGACTGATTAGCTGATAGCAGAGAGTGTGGGGAGGACATAACAGCACCACACCCACCGAAGTCAACTGGTGCATGGATGTTTGTATACACAACCGACGCTTGTCTGCCGTTATATGCAGATGTGACCGTGAAATTAAATCATAAATATCACTGTTATCATTGCTGTTGTTCTTGTCACTACTGTAATTCTACTAATATTACCACGACTGCTAATAATAATAATAATAATAATAATAATAATAATAATAATAATAATAATAATAATTATAATATCAACGACAATAATAATAATAATAATAATAATAATAATAATAATAATAAATTATCATTATCATAAATCATTATAATTATCATTATCATTATAATTAATCCAATCATTAAAAAGGAACTAGTCAATTCATTTGCATTCAATCCCTTTGCTAAGGTTGATAATGATATCAAATAACTTTACACACAATGGCCCCAACAACTCACCATTAAACCTACACTGGTCTACTGTCGTATCCAAGTGGGAACGGAGCAAATTACGACCGCTCGTAGTGGGCTGAACGAACGCGCTCGGGGCGTTTAGAATCCCTTCGAATGGACAGGTTATAACTGAAGACACCGGGCAGTTCCCTCCCTTTACATACCCCAACGGAACATGATCATTAGCATTTAAGTGTCATGTCCCTTGATCAACTGTACCGGGGAGGTAGATCACTGTATAGTCATAAATGTCCGGTCTCCAGCCGAGCTTGGGTTGTGCTTAAAGTCTTTTACAGAAGGAGGGACGATACAGCAAGTTTCCCATCCATGGAGGCATTGCGAAATGGAAACTGTAACACGTAAATGGTATCTTCCGGTACTCCATTAAGAGGAGGAGGAGGAGGAAGAGGAAGAGGAAGAGGAGGAGAGGAAATGGGAGGATAATGGCAGCAAGTAAGTGTTCACACACACACATATATATATTTAACGAGGTACATAATATTTCCTCGTATGTGTGTTTGTCTGTGTGTGTGTGTGTGTGTGTATACATCTCCCTTCGTCGACTCAGGGGAGACTGCAGATCCAGAGGGACCCCACTGGAATCAACCCTTAGGACAGGTGAACGGAGGCAACACCAACGGGGTTTGTGGGGTTGTGGGAGGAAGGTGCTAAGCCAAGAGGAATGGCGTGTCAATAGGGCTGGTGTTTACGAGGCTGCCCACGATGGTAATCCCTCCCTCCCTCCCTCCCTCCCTCCCTCCTCATGTTTACAAAGAGCTTCCTATATTTACATGTTTACAAACAACCTCTTATATCTATATGTTTACAAATAGCTTCCTATACTTACATGTTTACAAACAGCCTCCTATATCTATATGTTTACAAATAGCTTCCTATACTTACATGTTTACAAACAGCCTCCTATATGTTTACAGATAGCTTCCTATATTCATATGTTTACAAATAGCTTCCTATATTTACATGTTTACAAATAGCTCCCTATATTCATATGTTTACAAATAGCTTCCTATATTTACATGTTTACAAATAGCTTCCCATATTCATGTTTACAGATAACCTCCCATATTGACATGTTTACAAACAGCTTCCCATATCTACATGTTTACAGACAGTCTCCCATATTCGCAAATGGGATAAGGATAAACAGGTGTTAACTTTTCCAATATCCTTAAGTCAGTGTGATGTATACTGACCCCCCCACCCTCTTCCCATATTTTAGCTAGGGTGAGCCGTATGAATAAATACAAATTTTACCAAATGGCGTCCTAGCTTCATCTCTTCGATGTATATCAACTGACTGTTCTATTTCTCTCTTGTGTCTCCCCTGATGATGTGATTATTACACGAAAGTGCACTCGGGAACTTATCGTGTTTCATTTTCCCCGTGGACTCATAGGAATATATATATATATATATATATATATATATATATATATATATATATATATATATATATATACATATATATATATATATATATATATATATATATATATATATATATATATATATATATATATATATATATATATATATATATATTCTTTCTCCAGTATGAGCCATTTCTCTTACTGACGGAAGGCCAAAATGAACATTATACAACTGGCTGACAGATCTATTTCATCTTGCTACTGAAAATCTCAAGCATATTGTGAAAAAATGGATGTATAAGGCTCACAAGGTTACTACTGTAGTAACTGCATTATACAATACCCTTAAGCTTACTGCAGTAAATGCATCATGCACGTATATAATATCCTTAAGCTTACTGTAGCAACTGCATCATACACTATCCTTAAGTTTATTGTAGTAAATGTATCATGCAAGCATACAACATCTTAAAATCTTAAAAAAAAAAAAAAACACTACGAATGAATCATAAGGAAATAAAAGCAGTATTGGAATCGCAAGGCTATAGGAGCAAATAGGTGGACCACAAGGGTATATACCAGCTATACTTGATTCACAACAAAAGCTATATCTGAATCACAAGGAAATAATAGCTGTCAGTGAATGACAATGGAAACAAATAGGCTACAACTGATTAACACGGAGATAAAACTTGTACGTCCATCAAGAAAATGCAAACAAAACACGAACTACAAAGAACTAAAGGTTATACTCCAATCACACGGAAACAAAAGCTATACGCGAATCACACGGAAACAAAAGCTATACGCGAATCACACGGGAAACAAAAGCTATACGCGAATCATACGGAAACAAAAGCCATACGCGAATCATACGGAAACAAAAGCCATACGCGAATCATACGGAAACAAAAGCTATACGCGAATCATACGGAAACAAAAGCTATAGGTTAATCATACGGAAACAAAAGCTATACGCGAATCATACGGAAAGAAAAGCTGTACGCGAATCATACGGAAACAAAAGCTATACGCGAATCATACGGAAACAAAAGCTATACGCGAATCACATGGAAACAAAAGCCATACGCGAATCATACGGAAACAATAGCTATACCCGATTCACAGAGAAAATAAAAAAGATCTAATGACGTGAATCTATCCACGGGGTCTACCTCTCTCCCAACCCACCTACTCGATGGCAATCCCCACTGCTTTAAATCCTCGCTCTGCCCATACCACAACCCCCACCCAACCCACAACCCCCACCCAACCCACAACCCCCACCCAACCCACAACCTCCACCCAACCCACAACCCCCACCCAACCCACAACCCCCACCCAACCCACAACCCCCACCCAACCCACAACCCCCACCCAACCCACAACCCCCACCCAACCCACAACCCCCACCCAACCCACAACCTCCACCCAACCCACAACCCCCACCCAACCCACAACCCCCACCCAACCCACAACCCCCACCCAACCCACAACCCCCACCCAACCCACAACCCCCACCCAACCCACAACCCCCACCCAACCCACAACCCCCACCCAACCCACAACCCCCACCCAACCCCACCAACAATACCCAGGCACTTACGACGCTAAGTGCAAAGACGCAGCTCGCCCCAACTGCTCTTGCGACGGAGCTGGGGCACCAAACCACATCTCACACCCACACACACACACACACACACACCCAAACACACACACAGACACACACTGGCGCACCACACCACATCCCAGCTCCCCAACACACACACACACACACACACACACACACACACACACACACACACACTGGCGCACCACACCACATCCCAGCTCCCCAACACACACACACACACACACACACACACACACACACACACACACACACACACACACACACACTGGCGCACCACACCACATCCCAGCTCCCCAACACACACACACACACACACACACACACACACACACACACACACACACTGGCGCGCCACACCACATCCCAGCTCCCCAACACACACACACACACACACACACACACACACACACACACACACACACACACACACTGGCGCACCACACCACATCCCAGCTCCCCAACACACACACACACACACACACACACACACACACACACACACACACACACACACACACACACACTGGCGCACCACACCACATCCCAGCTCCCCAACACACACACACACACACACACACACACACACACACACACACACACACACACACACACACACTGGCGCACCACACCACATCCCAGCTCCCCAACACACACACACACACACACACACACACACACACACACACACACACTGGCGCACCACACCACATCCCAGCTCCCCAACACACACACACACACACACACACACACACACACACACCGTACTGCCGTCTCTCTGCAAGTGGATGAGGGCGAGATTAAAGTGGATTAGAATTAGGCTACGCCGGGAGAGCTGATAAGTGCGTCCGGATCAGAACTGGCTAAGCTTAGCTGTGGGATAGCTGTAACTAGTGTTGTGTGTGTGTGTGTTGGGGAGCTGGGATGTGGTGTGGTGCGCCAGTGTGTGTGTGTGTGTGTGTGTGTGTGTGTGTGTGTGTGTGTGTGTGTGTGTGTGTGTGTGTTGGGGAGCTGGGATGTGGTGTGGTGCGCCAGTGTGTGTGTGTGTGTGTGTGTGTGTGTGTGTGTGTGTGTGTGTGTGGAGAAAGGCGGGGGAGGGACATGAACCCCCAAATTCAGCCCTCTATACACGTCCACGCCTCCCCTTCTCCCTACACACTTCCTCCCACCTCCTCTCTCTCTCTCTCTCTCTCTCTCTCTCTCTCTCTCTCTCTCTCTCTCTCTCTCACACACACACAGACACACTAGTATACTTAGGTAGCCATCAGGTCGTGTTTGTGTGTGTGTGTGTGTGTCTCACCCATCATGAAATACCAGAACACGTGTGTGTATGTGTGTGTGTGTGTGTGTGTGTGTGTGTGTGTGTGTGTGTGTGTGTGTGTGTGCGGGAATCAAGCGCGCGGCGTCCGTAAGGAATGTGTAAGCGGGATTCGAGTGTGTTATTAGCCGTTGGCGTCTCGTGTATCGCCGGGAATGCTTGTGTCGTCACATTGTGTGCCCCAGTGAGAGGGTCGCCTCCTCCCTCCCCAGTGTGGCCCAATATATGACCTCCAATCCCCGTCTGTGGGGGGGCGGGGGGGGGCGTAGGACTCGGAGCTGGGGGGGAGGGAAAGGGAGGGAGGTGGGAGGTAGGGAGGGAGGTGGGAGGAAGGGAGGGAGGTATGAGGTAGGAGGAAGGGAGGGAGGTGGTAGGTAGGAGTGAGGGAGGGAGGGTGTATGTGTGTGTGTGTGTTGCATTGGGGGAGCTGGATTTCCTGGCGCGGGGGAGGTGTGGAGAGAGAGAGAGAGAGAGAGAGAGAGAGAGAGAGAGAGAGAGAGAGAGAGAGAGTGTGTGTGTGTGTGTGTGTGTGTGTGTGTGTCTTGCGCAAGTGAACAGTCATACAGCCAAAGAACTGCAAGACACTATTTACAATTTACCATTTACAACTCTCTCGTTCAAACAGTGTAAACAATCGGTCCGCTGACTCTACACAAAGGGTATTGTGTGTCCACCCCCCCACCCCCGGCCTCCCAAAGAGAGAGAGAGAGAGAGAGAGAGAGAGAGAGAGAGAGAGAGAGAGAGAGAGAGGAGAGAGAGAGAGAGAGAGAGAGAGAGAGAGAGAGAGAGAGAGAGAGAGGCAACCTGTAAACCAGCACGACGGTACCACCCTTGAGCACGACGGTACGACCCTTGAGCACGACGATACGACCCTTGAGCACGACAATACGACCCTTGAGCAGCACGAGGGCACGACCCTCAAACAACCACAATGGTACGACCCTAGGATACGAATGACCCGTCTTTTGACCTGACCCCACTTGGTTAGGCTCCATGTGGTTCGAACTGGTTAGGCTCACGAATTATCCAAACGGGAGGTCATTAGCCCCTATTACCTCCTAATGGGTGGTTTGTGGTGGCCACACACCCCCAAATGCTCACCATACACACACACACACACACACACACACACACACACACACACACACCCTCTTCCTTCCGGCCTTCGGTCTGTGCCACAAACCACAAACCACAAACCACTCACGCCCCGTCATCAGCTGTGCACAGTCTGGCCCACCACGTAACCATCCACAACCACCGTTAACAGTAGGCATGTCTTCCCTCGCCCCATGGGAGTGGTTGGCCCACACTGGAACGACCCTTAACTTCCGTGCACCAAAATGTTCTTAACCTGAGCACGACGGTACGACCCTTGAGCACGTCGGTGCGACCCTTGAGCACGACGGTACGACCCTTGACCACGTCGGTACGACCCTTGAGCACGACGGTACGACCCTTGAGCACGACGGTACGACCCTTGAGCACGACGGTGCGACCCTTTGAGCACGACGGTATGACCCTTGAGCACGTCGGTGCGACACCAGAGCAAGACGGTGCGACACTAGAGCACGACGGTACGACCCTTGAGCACGACGGTACAACCCTTGAGCACGACGGTACGACCCTTGAGCACGTCGGTGCGACACTAGAGCAAGACGGTACGACACTAGAGCACGACGGTGCGACCCTTGAGCACGACGGTGCGACACTAGAGCAAGACGGTACACCAGAGCACGACGGTACGACCCCTTGAGCACGACGGTACGACCCTTTGAGCACGACGGTATGACCCTTGAGCACGACGGTACGACCCTTGAGCACGACGGTACGACCCTTGAGCACGACGGTACGACCCTTGAGCACGACGGTACGACCCTTTGAGCACGACGGTGCGATCCTTGAGCACGACGGGACGATCCTTGAGCACGACGGTGCGACACTAGAGCAAGACGGTGCGACACCAGAGCACGACAGTACGACCCTGAAGCACGTCGTTACGACCTGATCTTTGCGTGTCAGTTGAAAGACCGGGTCGTCATCTCAAGAGGTCGCACACTCGTCTTCAAGGGGTCACGGCAGTTAAAGGCAAATATCAACTTCAAAGTGTAATTACATTTCAATTTTGATAGTTAAACTCTTTCGTCTTAGTTGAACTTGTATATTTCCGACTCAAGTTAATTACTTTCTTTACACCTCATCATTTTCTACTTTGGTCAGTAACTCCGTAACCCAGCCTCAGTTATTTTCTCCCCTCGTTCAGTTATTTCCTAAAATCGCTGGATTATTTTCTGGATTATTTTCTGATTATATTTCGATTCTTTTTTTTTTTTCTAACCTATTTTGACGCACTTGATTACCTTTTTCTGCTACTGTTCACCTGCTTAGAAGCACTAATCATTAATCATTACGCAAAGCATAATCATCTCCAACCACACACACACACACACACACACACACACATACACACACACATATATATATGTATATATGTGTGTGTGCGAGTGTGTGTGTGTGTGTGTGTGTGTGTGTGTGTGTACGGACACTACTGGCTGGCCTGACACATTGCCTTTCTCGACACCACCACTAGGGAGGGGAGAGGAAGGGGAGGAGGAAAGAAGGAAAGAGAAAAATGAAAGATGGGGTAAGAAAAAAAGGGAGTAAAATGAAGGAAAAAGTTGAAAAACAAAAAAAATATAAAAAAAATAGAAATAAGATAAAGTAACAGTAGCAAGAAGAAGAAGAAGAAGAAGAAGAAGAAGAAGAAGAAGAAGGGGAGGAGGAGGATGAGGATGAGGAGGAGGAGATGAAGAAGAAGAAGAAAAAAGAAGAAGAAGAAGAAGAAGAAGAAGAAGAAGAAGAAAGAAAGAAAGAAAGAAAGAAAGAAAGAAAGAAAGAAATAAAGAAGAAGAAGAAGAAGAAGAAGAAGAAGAAGAAGAAGAAGAAAAAGAGAAGGAGAAGAAGAAGAAGAAGAAGAAGAAGAAGAAGAAGAAGAAGAAGAAGAAGAAAGAGAAGGAGAAGAAGAAGAAGAAGAAAAAGAAGAAGAAGAAGAAGAAAAAGAAGAAGAAGAAGAAGAAGAAGAAGAAGAAGAAGAAGAAGAAGAAAAAGAAGAAGAAGAAGAAGAAAGAGAAGGAGAAGAAGAAGAAGAAGAAGAAGAAGAAGAAGAAGAAGAAAAAGAAGAAGAAAAAGAAGAAGAAGAAGAAGAAGAAGAAGAAGAAGAAGAAGAAGAAGAAGAAAGAGAAGGAGAAGAAGAGGAGGAGGAGGAAGAAGGAAGAAGAAGAAGAAGAGGAGCCCCCCCTCCCCCCCGGTCATGCAGCCAGCAGCACCACCCCCCCCCCCCCCCACAGGAACACAACATGAACAGCGTTGGCCAGATTTTCCTCCTTCCCCGCCACACACTGGTAATGACCTAATTATCGTAATTAATAGGGTTCCTCGTCGGGTAATCAACGCAGGCCACGATAAGGAAGGAGGAGGAGGAGCAGGAGCAGGTTTATTTGAGGTTGAGATGATGGATGGGGTTGTGGGAGAAGTGGGGAGGGTTTGAGGTCGAGGTTCAAGGCTGAGGGGTTGGGAGTTGGGTTGAAGCTGAGAGCTGAGGTTAAGAGTTCAATTTGAGGGTTGGGTTGACAATGGGGGGTGCGGGTTAGGGTGGGGTTGGGTGCGGGGTTAGGGTGAAAGGAGAGGGGTTTAGGGGGTTAGGGGGTTTTGGCTGGGGTTCCTTGAAGACGTCAGGGGGAGAGGAGGTTGGGAAAGCGAGAAGGGCAGAAAACACGACCTGTGCACCTCTATGGTTGCTTGGTCACGACCACACACACACACACACACACACACACACACACAAATATATATATATATATATATATATATATATATATATATATATATATATATATATATATATATATATATATATTTTGCACAATACCTCGTGATCTACGAAGCTATCAGTATTCGCAGGGCGTGTGTCCTGGCGGCCCCCAGCAAATCAAGTATTGCCAAAGGTACAATTTACAGAATTCCGACACAGTTCAGAAGGGGGAGGGGAATGTGCCAATGTTGAATTTTGCCACCATTAGGGAAGGGAGGGAAAAAGACATATATATATATATATATATATATATATATATATATATATATATATATATATATATATATATATATATATTCCTTTATGTCCAGGGAGAGATGAAACATAATAAGTTCCCAAGTGCACTTTCGTGCACACTAATCACATCATCTCTAGACTGAAAGTCTCTACAGGAATTTTCTTTTTTTTTTTCTAAGATCTAAATGCTCTAGGAAAGGTTCTCCCCCCTAGGTGTCTATCTAGAATAGCATCCTAGCCTTGCCCTTTCCTAGAGCTCCTAGAAAAAGGGGTCTATCCCTTCCCCTATTCCGGTACCTAGCCATTCCATCCTCCTGGAATACTGATGACAATGCTAACCTAACCACTCACCGTTTTCTATCCCAGAAGCCCAAGTGGCTAGTCGGCTATCTATTCCTGGCCTGTTCCTTCGTCTTAGCTCAAAGCACGACGGTACGACCCTCAAGCACGACGGTACGACACTTGAGCACGACGTATGACCCTTGAGCACGACGGTACGATCCTTGAGCACGACGGTTCGACCCTTGAGCACGACGGTACGACCCTTGAGCACGACGGTACGACACTTGAGCACGACGTATGACCCTTGAGCACGACGGTACGACCCTCAAGCACGACGTATGACCCTTGAGCACGACGGTACGATCCTTGAGCACGACGGTACGACACTTGAGCACGAAGGTACGACCCTTGAGCACGACGGTACGATCCTTGAGCACGACGGTACGACCCTTGAGCACGACGGTTCGACCCTTGAGCACGACGGTGCGACACTTGAGCACGACGGTACGACCCTTGAGCACGACGGTACGGTCCTTGAGCACGACGGTGCGACCCTTGAGCACGACGGTACGACCCTTGAGCACGACGGTACGATCCTTGAGCACGACGGTACGATCCTTGAGCACGACGGTACGATCCTTGAGCACGACGGTACGACCTCTCTAACACCCCCACCACATTAGTCACAGCACTTCCACACAGTCGCTCTCCAACAACCACCTCCTCCCCACTCCTCCTCCAACCTTCATAACCCATATAACGAAGTCGATTGTTTACGTAATCCGGTCGTCTGTTTACGTAATTTGGTCGACTGTTTACGTAATTTCCCTCTTATATCGGATCCTTTCACAAGCGGAAAAAAGAATCCGAAACGACCCTTCTTCTCCAACCCCCACCTTCCCCCTAGCGATTTACCAAAAGAACAGAATGGAATCCAAACATCTATAGTACTACTGGATCCTTTCCTCAAGACTGTCATCTGATGGTAAAAAGGATCAGAAACGCACAGCTTGGTGTGTGTGTGTGTGTGTGTGTGTGTGTGTGTGTGTGTGTGTGTGTGTGTGTGTGTGTGTGTGTGTGTGTGGGGTGTGTGTAAACACACACAAACACACAATAAGCAGGAGACTAATACGATTAAACTCTAATATCAGCAGCGATCATAAATGCGTATGTCCATCGTATTTGTATACATATATATATATATATATATATATATATATATATATATATATATATATATATACATACACATTTTCTGAGGCCACAAATTTTGCCCAAATTAAGCCATTTAAAGCTACGGGTCCATTATATTAAAAGGCCCACTTGGTCCCATCTGCATTTTCGAGATAAGGGTAAACGTTGTTGGTTCATTCAATAAAGTATTTTTCTATTCTTTTTTTTCTTCGAAGTAAAGGATAATGTGGATACAGAGCCCCTGGCTATGTGAGGGCGTGATAAACCAAGACTTAATTGATTACCTAAGTCTCAATCGATTACCGAAGACTTAAGTGATTACCGAAGTCTTAATTCATTAACGAAGACTTAATTGATTACCGGTCTTAATTGATTACCGAAGTCTTAAATGATTACCGGTCTTAATTGATTACCGAAGACTTAACTGATTACCGAAAACTTAATTGATTACCAATGACTTAATTGATGAAAAAACATGGACATATATCATTGCGTGTACTGAGGTAAACCCAGGAAACGCATAGGGGCTTGGGTTTACCTTAGGTAAAGCCAAGGAGTATGTATACCAGCCTCTGGGGGTATGATAATGACGGAGCGGGGGAGAAATGGGGGGTGTGAGACTATGAGGAGGGTGGTAGCGTAGGGCGAGGAGGCAAAACCAAGCCTTCTGCCGTGTGAACATAAGGTGGACTTTGCTTTGATTGTTTTCCATGTCCCTCGTCACTTGCCTCTCCCCTCACGCGACTCGACCATGGCTCCGGTCTCCGCATGCACTTCGGTGCATCGACCTAAAGTGGGATCATCTTTCGACCAGACCAGCCAGGCTGTTGGTGGGGGACACCAGACCAGCCTGGCTGTGGGTGGGGGACACCAGACCAGCCAAGCTGTGGGTGGGGGACACCAGACCAGCCAGGCTGTGGGTGGGGGACACCAGACCAGCCAGGCTGTGGGTGGGGGACACCAGACCAGCCTGGCTGTGGGTGGGGGACACCAGACCAGCCAAGCTGTGGGTGGGGGACACCAGACCAGCTAGGCTGTGGGTGGGGGACACCAGACCAGCCAAGCTGTGGGTGGGGGACACCAGACCAGCCAAGCTGTGGGTGGGGGACACCAGACCAGCCAAGCTGTGGGTGGGGGACACCAGACCAGCTAGGCTGTGGGTGGGGGACACCAGACCAGCCAGGCTGTGGGTGGGGGACACCAGACCAGCCAGGCTGTGGGTGGGGGACACCAGACCAGCCAGGCTGTGGGTGGGGGACACCAGACCAGCCAGGCTGTGGGTGGGGGACACCAGACCAGCCAAGCTGTGGGTGGGGGACACCAGACCAGCTAGGCTGTGGGTGGGGGACACCAGACCAGCCAGGCTGTGGGTGGGGGACACCAGACCAGCCAGGCTGTGGGTGGGGAGGCTATGTGGGGCCTGAGGAGTGTGAGGGGAGGGCTACGGCTGCTTCCAACACCACCTCCATTGGTCGACCACCAACGACCGACCCCAATCCAGCAGCCAGGCCTCCCAGCCAGTGGGCATATCTTGTGTCTCTCGTCAAACATTGGGCATATCTTGTGTCTATCGTCAAACATTGGGCATATCTTGTGTCTATCGTCAAACATGCTCACTTTCAGAACTCTGAGTCTGGCTCAGAAATTGGCATGTTGTGCTGACCTACTCGGGAATTCAAGGACGGGTGGTGTAGAGAGCTGAAGAAGTTCGTGCTGCCATGGATTGGACATACGGAGAGGATGAGTGAAGAGAGGTTGACAAAAGAGGGAATACGTGTCAAAATGGAAAGGATATGGGGAAGGATTACACGTTCTCTGACTCAAGTCAATCATTCCCCAAGGCATAGAAACAAGTCGTCCGAATGGGGACAGCATAAAGATACTGGAACCTAATAGAAGTCATCTTTCCTCATTCTCGTCTTGAGAAATTCTCAGAACCCGACCCACCCATCCCCACCCTGATCTTTACAGACACAAGAACGCCTGAGACCATCGCTTCTTCATCTCACTGACGCATCTCCCTCGCGTTCCGAAGACTCCTGTCTCTGTCAACCCACACACACAGACACACACACACACACCCGTGTCTGGTATCAAGGCATCCTCGGAGATTCTGTGGAGGGTTTGGCTGGCGCGTGTGTGCAGGTCTCCAGTGTCATCAAAGACGAGTACCACCAAGGCAGGTTCTGGCGCCACCAGCCAATCATGACACGAAGGTGTGTGTTGTTATCCTGGTTATCTGGAGAGAGAGAGAGATAAAGAGAGAGAGATAGGCCTTATCTGCTCGACTAACACTGTTTGGTAGACAATGTTACTTTTGGACTCTCTCTCTCTCTCTCTCTGACTGTTCCCTCCGACCCACTTTCCCTTTCCCCTCCTGCCACCCTCCACAGTAGAGAGGAGGGTAGCCCTACTGCTACTACTACTGCTACTACTACTACTGCCAATGACCATTAAGACTCTGCTGTACCGGGCTTGGAAGGTGAGCAGCAGCGCCATCATCATCATCATCATCATCATCATCATCCACTGGTGTCCCTCGTGATGAAACCTTCGTTCAACTAACCCAGGAACCCAACATATGTCATCACCATTGCCTGGCGTTCCCTACACATCTCACTCCCTCAGTCCCTCACTCACTCACTCCCTTCCTTCTCTAACTCGTCTTCTCACTCCCTCCCTCCCTCACTCACTCACTCCCTTCCTTCTCTAACTCGTCTTCTCACTACCTCCCTCCCTCACTCACTCACTCTCTTCCTTCTCTAACTCGTCTTCTCACTCCCTCCCTCCCTCACTCACTCACTCTCTTCCTTCTCTAACTCGTCTTTTCACTCCCTCCCTCCCTCACTCACTCACTCCCTTCTCTAACTCGTCTTTCAATCCATCCCACCTTTAACGATTTGCCCCCCCTTTCATTCAACTCGTCCTTCAGTCCTTTCTTCAACTCGTCCTTCAATCCATTCCCCTTCCTTCACCTCTTCCTTCAACCCGTCCTCTAATCTCTTCTTTCTATTTTCACGCAGGGGTAAAAAAAAAAAAGAAAAAAAGAAAGGAAAAGTTTGCGATGCGACGAAATGCCACACTCTTAAGATGGCGAACTGGTCTGGTCTGCTTACCCCAGTGGGGGAGAGAGAGAGAGAGAGAGAGAGAGAGAGAGAGAGAGAGAGAGAGAGAGAGAGAGAGAGAGAGAGAGGACCCCCCCCCCTCTACCTCATTAAGGAATCTCTGAATAAACGAAGAAAACGTCAATGTAATTCTCTCCATTTGGGAGAGGAGGGGGGGGGGATTATATTCAATTCTTTTTTTTTTTTGCTTTTACCTCCCTCCCTTCGCTCTCTTTCGACAACATCATTTCCTAAGTCACATTATGCATGCGGAATATGTAATTCTCTCTCTCTCTCTCTCTCGGTTTCAGAGGAGGGAGGTGGGTGGTGGAGATGGTGGTGGAGGTGGTGGGGTGTAGAGGTGGTGGTGGTGGAGTGGGTGTGGCTTAATCTTCCTCGTGTCTGTACAGGTGTCTTCCTTGGCTGTTGGGGGCAGCAGCCCGCATGGCGTATGCAGGCGCTACTTAAGGGGACAAAACTCAATTGGCAACGTGGACCACCATGCCCTAAGATGCGTTCCATGTTAGTCAAGTCTGGGAGCAGCAGTTCCTCAAACGTCAAGTAACAATAACGTAATTAGTTATATATATATATATATATATATATATATATATATATATATATATATATATATATATATATAGGGGAGAAAATACTTCCCACGTATTCCCTGCGTGTCGTAGAAGGCGACTAAAAGGGGAGGGAGCGGGTGGATGGAAACCCTCCCCTCTCGTTTTTTCTTTAATTTTCCCAAAGAAGGAACAGAGAAGGGGGCCAGGTGAGGATCTTCCCTCAAAGGCCCAGTCCTCTGTTCCTAACGCTACCTTGCTAATGCGGGAAATGGCGAATACTATGAAAGAAAGATATATAAAAAAAAGTTCCGTACCCATTCCACAATGGGTCAAGGAACCATTCTGCCACTGGTTCCTTGACAATCACTGGAACACGGTAACGACTGGTTCGCAATGGTTCCGTAGTTTTAACCTTAAACACGTCCATCTCTCTCTCTCTCTCTCTCTCTCTCTCTCTCTCTCTAGTAGCACCCAAGAGCCTAAAGAGCATTTGTTACCTTTCGGAAGAGAAATTACTTTGAACACGGTCAAAGGTAATTCATTTTTTTTTTCACTGTTCAAAGAAAACGAACGGTAAATGTCCTTGAACGAATTACATTAATCAGTAAGTCCCTTAACTAAGCCACAAGGTAATTCACCAGCTGAAGTCGGAGCTCACAATGGAATTAAGGGATTACTTTCTTCCCACCCACCCACCTCAAGAATTGAACTTTGTACGAGAAATGTAATTCTCTTTTTTTCCACAATTACCATCACAGCTGTTCTACGGGGGTAATGCAACCACCGTTTATGTAACACCTTTACAACCATTGTATGCAAATTTTTATGTCACTAATTATGATATCCAAGAACAAGAATTTTTTCTTAGGGCAAAATCTTAATAGAAAAAAAATATTAATATGTTTCTAAGGTAAAAATTAACAACAAAAAATTTCAATAAAAAATCCTTGAACCTTTTAAATCTTTTGATAATATAAAAAAAATATTAATATGTTTCTAAGGTAAAAATTAACAACAAAAAATTTCAATAAAAAATGCTTGAACCTTTTAAATCTTTTGATAATAATAAAAAAAAATTATCAATATAGGGGGGGAAATCATCTAATCACTTCATCAGCCTTGAGAAGAAAAAAATCTGCTCATTTTTCTTTCAAAAAAAATCTTAAAAATCAATGTCAAAAAACTACCCCCCAACTCCTCCCCCCCCCCCCCCCCCCACCACACTTTTCACAACAGACTTCTGCCCTCAACCAGTCTCTTAATCAAAAGAAGAAAAAAAAAAATCCCACTTTAAAAATAAAATCCTAAAATTTTTTCCCATAAAAATCTTCACCCTAACATTATTTTTTCTCCCCATAAAAATCTTCACATTATTTTTCCCCATAAAAATTATCGCCTCCACATTATTTTTCCCCCATAAAAATCTTCACCTTAACATTATTTTTCCCCCCCATAAAAATCTTCACATTATTTTTCCCCATAAAAATTTTCACCTTAACATTATTTTCTCCCCATAAAAATCTTCACATTATTTTTCCCCCATAAAAATCTTCACCTTAACATTATTTTTCCCCCCCATAAAAATCTTCACATTAT
>NC_092259.1:4303778-4323778 GCF_036320965.1 Panulirus ornatus | reverse complement strand
TTGTCTTCTTCTTCCCCTCCTCCTCCTCCTCCTCCTCCTCCTCCTCCTTCCCCTCCTCCTCCTCCCACTGGACCATCTTATTCCGTTATATCTGGAATGCACTTTTCTGGCAACCGAGAGAGGCGAAGGAGGTGCCATGGCCGGGTATATGTAGACGGGCAACTTTCACCTGTGTGTGTGTGTGTGTGTCTGTGTGAGGGGCAGGCGAGCGGGCGCCACACACACACACACGCGCGTTCATCAGCCCAGACCAGGTAGAATAATGACGTTGTCTCGCCCCGGCTTGGCTTGGCTGGCCCCGGCCTGGCTTGAGTTCCTGGGGCTGGTGTGGTGTCGGTGGTCACTCCGGCAGGGGGGGAAAAAAGGGGGGGGGGGGAAATGTAGGACACACAGACACACACACACACACCACACCTGCTTCACACAGCCTGGCCTCACCACTTGCACCCGATGTTTTGGTGGTAAGGACCGAACCACCGTGTCTCTGGTTAGGCCCTTGAGCACGCGACGGTACGAGACCCCCCCCTTGGAGCATGGAGGTACGACACCCTTGAGCATGGAGGTACGATCCCCCTTGGAGCATGGAGGTACGACACCCTTGAGCATGGAGATACGACATCCTTGAGCACGACGGTACGACTCTTTTAAGCAAGGAGGTGCGACACTTGAGCACGACGGTACGATCCTTTGAGCAAGCCGGTACGACCCTTGAGCACGGAGGCGCGACCCTTCAGCACGCCGGTACTACCCTTGAGCACGCCGGTACGACCCCTTGAGCACGACCCTTTTAAGCAAGGAGGTACGACCCCTGAGCACGACGGTACGACCCCTTGAGCACGCCGGTGCGACCCTTGAGCACGGAGGCACGACCCTTCAGCACGCCGGTACTACCCTTGAGCACTCCGGTACGACCCCCTTGAGAACGCCGATACGACCCTTGAGCACGACGGTGGTACGACCCTTGGGTCATCATGGTCTATTTTCCTTACGGCCTTGGCCCTTAACAGTCAGGCCAAAGACCACGACCGTGGCGTTCAAGAGGAGAGGAGTGAGGAGGACGGGGGTCTGGGGTGGTCTTCGCACGTACCACAAAGGGTTATAGTAACGGGTGATCATGAACGATGGTAAACGAGTAACTACCGAAATACCTCCTTCGAACCCCACCACCCTCCCTCACATCTCTACTCAAACTCCTGTCTCGATATGCACCCCACAAAATTTCACACACATAAAAAGCAAAAAAAAAAAATAAATATCTCGAACATCGTGGTCCGAACCTCGTGGTCCACAAGCTTCATCTTCAGACATCAACCTTCATCTCTTTCATCTCCCTTGTCAACCCTTCCTCACTCTCTTTCTCCCTCCCTCCCTTGCTCTTCTTTCTATCTCGTCCTTCTACCGCCTCTGCCTCCCACAGGGGCCAACTTCCCACGCTCACACACACACACACCCACACACACACACACACACACACACACATATCATGATTCACTTGACCTTTCACAAGCACGGATCGCTACCCAGGAACTATCATAACTAGTGGCGACCACCAAGACACCTTTAACAAGCCTTGGACTGCGTGCAAAATAACTCCACTACACAGAAGACCATCTTCCCAGCAACGTAAACAAAGCAGGCGATCATTTCTCCCAGCGACTCTTCCTTGATATACGAGTGGGTCAATCCCCTGCTTCATTATACGCCAAGTGAAGCCAGCCTCTCCCTCAACCCTCATACTGGAAGCCTGGCTAAGAGATGACCTGACATGCTTCACTCATATGACCTCGCCACGCATGACCTGACATGCTTCAACCACATGACCTCGCCACGCATGACCTGACATGCTTCACCCATTTGACCTTGCCATACATGACCTGACATGCTTCAACCACGTGACCTTGCCACGCATGACCTGCCATGCTTCACCCACATGACCTCGCCACGCATGACCTGATATGCTTCACCCACATGACATTGCCACGCATGACCTGACATGCTTCACCCACATGACCTTACATACTTCAACCACATGACCTTCCCACACATGACCTGACATACTTCACCCACATGACCCTACATACTTCACCCACATGACCTTGCCACGCATGACCTGACATGCTTCACCCACATGACCTTACATACTTCAACCACATGACCTTCCCACACATGACCTGACATACTTCACCCACATGACCCTACATACTTCACCCACATGACCTTCCCACACATGACCCTACATACTTCACCCACATGACCTTCTCACCGATGACCTTGCATCCTTCAACCACCCCATCTGCTCTTCCACCTTAACGAGAGCCAATTTACCTCAAGGAGCATAAGATTGGCTGAGGTAGCTCCAACCATCTCAGGTCAGGGTTCGTGTCTCCGGCCGCCACGACCTCCCATCTCTTCCATAAACCACTGAAGCAATGCCCTCCTTCTCTTCCCACTCTCCCCCACCTTCGTTTCCCCTAGCCTCAAGACGATCGGTTTCAGGGGCCAGCCACCTAACCTAACCTAACCTAACCCCACCGCCAACTCTGTGGTCAGACTTTCCAAGTGAAGACCTCGATCCACCTGGCTGTTTCCAGCAGTAGTAGCAGATCTCCACACACACACACACACACACACACACACACACACACACACACACACACACACACACACGCACACACACACACAGACAAGAGACCCGTTCCTCAGCCGGTTCCCGAGGAGAGGACGAACGCCTGGGTTGGGTGTAGGCCGACTGCCGCGCCCGGGTGACTCATGGTCAGTAACGCTAACCAACACATCACGTAGGCCCGTGTTCTGTGTGTGTGTGTGTGTGTGTGTGTGTGTGTGTGTGTGTGTGTGTGTGTGTGTGTCTTATCATTAGCGAAAGGTTCAACCTTTTGGTTTTTCTTAAAAACAACCAAAAAAATGTCACCAGTTCTATATATCGATCAATGAACACACACACACACACGAAGGAAAACTTTCCAATCTGATTTTACAGTTGTCTCTGCATGACGTACTGATGACCCGCTTTATAACGTGGTGCTCATTACATAACGAACAGTACAACGCCATCTATCTGTTCCTCCCTCTGTAAGGCCATCTTGAAAAGGTCGAGTGTATAAAACACGACTTTTTTCGTTCTAAACCAAATGCCACGCCGAAGTGTGGCTTTTTCTCGTACACACCGAGTACAATACAATTAAAAGGCCTTCATCAAATCTTTATGAAAAGGTTATGTATAAAATTCACGAAAATTGTATAATGCCTCTTGACATATATACAAGATTACCCCATCCGCTTTATCTTTCAAAAAAAGAAGCTAATTTCCTATCAAATCCTCTATGATAAAAAAAATTAATGATATTCAGGAGAAACCTGTAGCACAAATGTTATTTCCATATTACGCAAGCTAAGCGTATGTGGCATTAAATATAACACGAAGCTGTAAATACCTCACAATGAAATTCATATATGTTGGAAAGGATCACAATTGAGCGCGTGATCAAGTATATTCCTACGAGTCCACGGGGATAATGAAACAAGGTAAGTTCCCAAGTGCACTTTCGTGTAATAATCACATCATCAGGGGAGACACGAGAGAGAAATATAACAGTCAGTTGATATACAATCACTTGTTTACCAAATAGCGTCCTAGCTACGTCTCTTCGTTGTATATCAGTTGGCTTATATATCTTTCTTGTATCTCCCCTGATGATGTGATCATTACACGAAAGTGCACTTGGGAACTTACCGTGTTTCATTTTCCCCGTGGACTCATAGAAATATATATATATATATATATATATATATATATATATATATATATATATATATATATATATATATATAACATTTTACAAGTAAAGACACCTGGTGATCTCCCATGTTTTCTGAGGTCTTGCTATTATAGGCCAACTTTCACCCTTCACATCTATCTCCCTCACCCAATCTTCTCCCTCCTGTCTTGGTATCAATCTTTAACTTCCTTCCTTCACTATTTTTCTTTCTCTTTCTCTTTCATTCTCGACCCATCCTCTTCATCACTCATTTTTTTGCTTTCTTTCCACCTTCTTGACTTTTATTTCGTTCATTCGTTTTAGCCTTCCGTTCCCCCTCCTCCCACCTTAGTTTCCTTGCTTTCACTTCCATCAACTGCTCTCTTTTTTTCATTCCTCTTTTCTTGCCTTCAACCCCCCACCCCCCACCCCAACAATCCCCTGCTTTCATCCGCCTTTCACCCTCCCTCTCACCTTCTCTCACCAGACAACACCGACTCTTCGCGAACTAAAAAGAAGCGGAGTCATAAGTAACATTTCTTACTTACATGAGTTGAGACACATATAACAATAGACCTCACAAGACCACGTGCCAAACAACAGTCCGGCTGATGCGTCCTAAGACGTACATCCTTAAGAACAAAAGACAAAACAAAAGACGACGAAATGTCTTAAAAAAACAAAAAAACAAATGCAAATCGCCCATCAAAACAAACACTTGGATCACGATCATAGAGTGAAAACTTCACCCCCCCCTCACACGTCAGTATTCACACTGTAAACACTCCAGCAGTGTAAACTGCCAAAGAAAAATGTAAACGTGATATACCCAGAGGATGTAGAAGAAAAAGAAGCAAAAAAAAGCCTTCTAGACAGATGTGAACAAAGACCTGTGCCATGACGTATATACCAGATGATAATAAGGGAAGTTGGAAGATTGGACAGAAGACTTCGTGGCTTAAACTCATAACAACAGACCATTATAAACGAGGCAACTTGAAAGAAAAAAAAAAAACCTTAATGGCTTAAAAATGCCGTTCCCCAAAGTGGTGGGTGTGCTCAAACCTCTACAGTTTCTAAATTCAGTTCCCCAAGGTGGTGGGTGTGTTCAAACCTCTACAATTTCTTCATCATTTTTTCCCCCACGTCTGATACAGTCGCAGAGACACACACACACACACCACAGTGGTCATGTTATCCTGTTTGCAGATGAGGCCCGGAGAAGTCGATCTCAATCAGCACAACACACACACACACACACACACACACACACACACACACACAGATAACACCGGATGTAGACCGAGCTCTTCCGTCGCTCTGCTGCTGATAACTCGCTGACGGCGAGAAATTCCAACTACTCCGTGAAGGGAAAGGGGAAGACGAACGAAGGAACAAACACAGAACAGATTGGGCAAAAAGATAGGTTCATTTGCATATCACAACTGAGCTGTGTAGAAAAAGAACTCGATATACATCAAGTCTAACGACCCACGCCTTCAGTGAACGCCACAGAGCAACGGTGGCGCCTATGAACGAAAAACAAAAAAGGAAACAGAAAAAAAACAAAAACGGAAGGCTGGATCCTACGATCTTTCGAAGTTCAGAGAAGACAACACATCAGTGATGACTTCCGTCAAGCCACTGACATCCTTCAGGGCGGCGTGCACCTGTGGGTGCCAATTTCACCTATCAGATCGGGCGAAACTGCAAATTTAGAAAGCGTGTAAGGTGTTTTTTTTTTTCTTTTTGCCTTTACAGCCGACATGAATCGTGTTAACGACCTAAGGTTTAGGGAACGACGGAGAATGGAGAGTGTATCACCCCGGGGCGCAGGAAGTGAGAGACACACCACATACATCTGAGAAAACACTTGAATGTATAAATCTCAATTTACACTTTGTAAATTCCCATTTGGCCTGACAGGTATGGAAGATTACAGTGATAACGAAAGCAAAACGTGTAAATGTAAGTACGAGAAGAGATAACAATACGGATCAAGGGACCCGAAAATTGTACATTACCTTCCCTGCCGTCACTGGAAACAGAACTGGGCTATACAGTGGGAATTATCTAACCAGGAACTGGGTACGTGTCTGGAGAGTGCATTACACTAAGCCAGGATGTGGTGGTTACGTACGCCCGTAGGCCTGCAGGCCGCTGCCTGCAACAGACTGAATGAACAGAGGAGCAACACGACAGATGGGTCACGAGGAAGCTGTGAGGTGGGGGTAGAAGACCTCCCAAACCATCGTAAGGTATACGTAAGGTAAGGTAAGGTGCCAGACCCAGCTGTGTTGGGAGGGTAGAAGACCTCCCAAACCATCGTAAGCTATAGATAAGGTAAGGTCAGGTCCCAGACCCAGCTGTGAAAGGTAGAAGACCTCCCAAACCAACGTAAGGTATACGTAAGGTAAGGTAAAGTCCCAGACCCAGCTCTGTGTGGGAGGGTAGAAGACCTCCCAAACCATCGTAAGGTATACGTAAGGTAAGGTAAGGTGCCAGACCCAGCTGTGTGGGGAGGGTAGAAGACCTCCAAAACCATCACACGGTAGTGCACTACACGATAAAAATATATGATAGCCTCACATTCGGCCTTTTACACCCCCTTTTACTCCCTCGGAAATAACCTGCCGAAAAATGGATTCTACAAAGTCCTCAAAAAAGGGAAAAACAAAAAATATGTAGTGGCAACATGACCCACAATTCCGACACCTTTACATAGGCAGGGTTAGAGCTGGGATGGGGGTGTGGAGTGGGGGATGGAGGAGGAGGAGGGTTGAGTCTGCTGTTTGGCCGGCCAGCAAGAACACACACACACACACACACACACACACACACACACACAGGAAAAGCTATTTGCAAAAACAAAATAAAAAAACCAGGGGAGGGAAAAAAAAATATATATATATTGAATCGGAAAGGAAAAGTTTGGAGAGAGAGAGAGAGAGAGAGAGAGAGAGAGAGAGAGAGAGAGAGAGAGAGAGAGAGAGAGAGAGAGAGAGAGAGAGAGAGACCAGGCAACACGTTGATGGGGTTGACACAAGAATGTTATCAGGTAGGGAGGGACACGCCTTGGCAGGGAGCTACGTAACACCCCATCCCACACACACATCCTCCTCCTCAGCCCTCTGGGAATTTGAGCAACCACCATGAGCTTTAAGAGCGCTCATACCACACCTCCACTAATGTGAGGATAGACTCACAAACGCCCCCCTCCCAACTCAACACGGATACAAAAGGATCAGAGGAAAGGTTCATCAAAAAGCTCATATGAGTCTTAAGAAATGGTGTTAGAAGGACTTCTAAATGAGATCTGAAACCCAAGGTCTCTTCGTATCCTATGGCCTGAAGAAGGTTGAAACCAAGGCTTCGTATCCCATGACCTGAAGAAGGTTGGAACCAAGTCCTCTTCGTATCCCATGACCTGAAGAGGGTTGAAGCCAAGTCCTCTTCGTACCCCATGACCTGAAGAGGGTTGAAGCCAAGTGCTCTTCGTATCCCATGACCTGAAGAGGGTTGAAGCCAAGTCCTCTTCGTATCCCATGACCTGAAGAAGGTTGGAACCAAGTCCTCTTCGTATCCCATGACCTGAAGAAGGTTGAAACCAAGGCTTCGTATCCCATGACCTGAGGAGGGTTGAAACCAAGGCTTCGTATCCCATGACCTGAGGAGGGTTGTTAAGCCATAGTTCTGGGGACTAACGAACATCCTAGTCTTTGGCTCTGTACATCTTTCTAAGACCCTTAACTTGGGATCAAGACTCAAACGTACTGCTCTAGGTCCTTAAACCATCGTTTCAGGGCCACGAGAGGGGTGTAATAGCGTCAGGCCCTTAGGGAGGATGGTGGTACAAAGCCCTGAATAACACTCTTGGGATTCAGGTCCCTAGTGGCCTTAGACCCTGAAGGCTTTCAGAAGGCTCGAAACGTAATTTTGAAGCCCTAAGGGCTAGCCCAGAGTCCTGAGGGCAGGTTCCCTTAAAGCACAGATCTCTGGCCCTAAGGGAAGCCCCCCGTGACCTTGAGCACTGTTGTAAGACCATTAGTATATAACTCTCACGAGACCAAGGCAATGAACGAGAAGAACCGAAGGCTCCGCAACATGAGTTTAGCGTCCCTTACAATGAGTCTAGCGCCCTTACAATAAGTCTAGCGTCCCTTACAATGAGTCTAGGGCCCTTACAATGAGTCTAGCGTCCCTTACAATGAGTCTAGCGCCCTTACAATGAGTCTAGCGTCCCTTACAATGAGTCTAGCGTCCCTTACAATGAGTCTAGCGTCCCTTACAATGAGTCTAGCGTCCCTTACGTACGTGTCTAGCGCCCTGATGAACCCTGGACCTTCGTCCACAACTTGTTCTTGTTCGTCCCTTTGATCCCTGAGGCCTGCGCCCTCCACAAGTCTCAATGTCCTTCCTTCTCCCTTTGGCCATTTCGACCATACGTTACTCCTGCCCTTCCGGGGCTGCTTGTTAAATCACCACAGGGCGAACAGGATCAAAGACGAGACCATTACATATATATATATATATATATATATATATATATATATATATATATATATATATATATATATATATATATATTATCCCTGGGGATAGGGGAGAAAGAATACTTCCCACGTATTCCTTGCGTGTCGTAGAAGGCGACTAAAAGGGGAGGGAGCGGGGGGCTGGAAATCCTCCCCTCTCATTATTTTTTTTTAATTTTCCAAAAGAAGGAATAGAGAAGGGGGCCAGGTGAGGATATTCCCTTAAAGGCCCAGTTCTCTGTTCTTAACGCTACCTCGCTAACGCGGGAAATGGCGAATAGTTTGAAAGAAAGATATATATATATATATATATATATATATATATATATATATATATATATATATATATATATATATACGTACACCTAATGGACCACATTACGCCATCCCCACCACCAACACCCTCAAACATAATAACACAGACCCCCAACACACACACACACACA
Source organism: Panulirus ornatus (assembly GCF_036320965.1). Taxonomy (NCBI): domain Eukaryota; kingdom Metazoa; phylum Arthropoda; class Malacostraca; order Decapoda; family Palinuridae; genus Panulirus; species Panulirus ornatus. Next base: position 4,315,024 of record NC_092259.1, on the reverse strand, counting down.
CACACACACACACACACACACACACACACATATCCCCAACATCATCTCCACCACCACCACCGTCCTCACCAACATTATCTCCACCACAGCCACCACCATACCTCCCCACGCTGAAGAACGACGCGCAGTCCTTCGCTAACACCCCCCCTGTTCCATCACAGTCGCCAACACCGTCATCATCACATCTTCGGCTGCGTCTCCAGGGCGCTGGGGCGGCCCGCCTCCGTCGCCACCAGCAGGAGGAGGAAGAAGACGAGGGGAAACAGCAGTAAGAACAGCGGTAGCAGGAACAGCAGAAGGAGGAGGAGCAGGAGGAAGGAGGAGGAGCAGGAGGAAGGAGGAGGAGGAGGTGGAGGTGGAGCAGGAGGAGTGGGAGATAATGAGAGTGTCGGGGTGGACGTTGGAGAGCCACAATGGCGTTCTGATGACCTCTGGGTCTCCGTCCGCCGTCAAATACCGCGTCACCAGCAACACGACTCCAAGCGGAGGGGGGGCGGCGCTCGCGGCAGGCCCCCCTCAAGAAGCCTTTTACATAATCTGGCTGACTGACGAACTGCTCATATTGACCCAACACCTCCGCCAGCTTGGGGGGGGAGGGGGGGTTGTAATGGCCGGGATAGAGAGAGAGAGAGAGAGAGAGAGAGAGAGAGAGAGAGAGAGAGAGAGAGAGAGAGAGAGAGAGAGAGGGGGGGGGTGAGAGAGAGAGGTAAGAGAGGTGAGAGAGGGATAAGTTGAAGGGGGTTCACACCCGGGAGCGGGCACATCACCCTACCTCCTCTCCACTTCTCTCTCTCTCTCTCTCTCTCTCTCTCTCTCTCTCTCTCTCTCTCTCTCTCTCTCTCTCTCTCCTCTTTATCCTCCTCATCTCTCCTCCCACCTCACTTGGGAGTGTACTCTCCCTCCCTCCTCCTCCCCGACTTTCCATCAGTGTGATCAACTCCCTCATAATGAGGGTCTTCACACCTCTGCGTGAGGGGCTCTTGAGCTTCAAATGTCGTCGAGGTTACATCACACATCGAGGTAATAAACATCCCCCACCACAGCTGGGGGTCTGGGACCTTACCTTACCTTACGTATACCTTACGATGGCTTGGGAGGTCTTCTACCCTCCCCACACACTTGGGTCTGGGACCTGACCTTACCTTACCTTCCGATGGTTTGGGAGGTCTTCTACCCTCCCCACACAGTTGGGTCTGGGACCTGACCTTACCTTACCTTCCGATGGTTTGGGAGGTCTTCTACCCTCCCCACACAGCTGGGTCTGGGACCTGACCTTACCTTACCTTCCGATGGTTTGGGAGGTCTTCTACCCTCCCCACACAGCTGGGTCTGGGACCTGACCTTACCTTACCTTCCGATGGTTTGGGAGGTCCTCTACCCTCCCCACACAGTTGGGTCTGGGACCTTACCTTACCTTACCTTCCGATGGTTTGGGAGGTCTTCTACCCTTAGGATTCGATCTGTCGTGTTGCTCCACTGTTCCGTCAGGCTGTTGGAGGCCGCGGACCGTGGACCCACGTATCCACCACATCCTGACTAGTCTACTATCCAGAATACTTGTCCAAATCTTCTGTAAACTTCTTCATCATACAGTCCAAAGTAGTTCTAAAAGCTCTTCTTCATCATACAGTCCAAAGTAGTTCTAAAAAGCTCAAGACAAAAGTATAAGACAATTTCTGGGGCCCCATATGTTCATGTGGTATAGAGGGAACGACGTACTTTCCATGGGGCTGAACCAGGGCATCTAAAGTGGTCAGGGGACTTGGCTGACTTCCCGCGCCGTAACTTTCGCACCTTCAGTGTCCTCCCACATCCCAACAGACACTGCCTCCTACCACAACACCACCCCCACAACACTCACCTGCCGCCAGGTCGCGCCCTCACGCCACCGTCCGGGTCACTTCCTAGGTCATGTCTGGTGTCGATGACCTCCACTACTAAGCGTCCTCCTCACCTGCAAACAAGAGGACATAAATTGTAGGTTACATACGAGTTTTGTTCACATCCAGAGCGCCGGGGCAAAGTCTCCTCGCCCCAGACTGGGGTGGGGAAACAAAAAAAAATGGTCACGCCACATTCGCCTGTCTATGAGCTGGAAGTAACATACCAGGGAGGAAATTGCGCACGAGTAATTGACCTTTTAGATAGGCGTCCTTGGCCTTTTAATCCCCAGAGCACGGCGATACGACCCTTGGATGATGACGGCGTCACCTTCGACCTGACCCTCAAACATCAAGTCAAAAGGGTCGTACGAGTCGTGCTGATAAGTCGTACCGTCGTTTCTTTGAGGGCTTGTGTGTGTGTGTGTGTGTGTGTGTGTGTGTGTGTGTGTGTGTGTGTGTGTATCACCTATTTCTCCTGAATGGGACTGGAGACCCCTACACTCGTGGGACATTCCAATTCAATCAAGTTTCTCCATTTTCAAAGACATGCTGCTACCAATGCCCCATTTCGTCATCCTATTCATCCACCATATTTCATACCATAAAGTCACCACTTGACATCCTTTCTGGAAATGTTCATCGTCTACGCCATCCCCCATGTTTATCAAAGGCTATAATTGGGTCACTCCTGACTCCTTTCTCTTCCACGGCGGACAAACCCATGGCCTCGTAACCTTTTTCCCTCCTGTAACCCAGCTATCGTGTTTCTAGTCCCATCTTCTTTCCCATCCTCTAGACCTTCTCTATCATTTCTTTCACCTTATTTACGTGCGATACCCAAACTCGGGAAACATATCCTGAGTCTGGCCTACTAAAAGATATCAACAGCTTTTTAAATGCCCCCCCTTTAATGCCTTTTTAAAATGCCTTTTTAATGCCTCCTTTACCCGAACACATGAATGGTCTATTCAAATATCTGTCAGATGAAGGTTTTGCCTCCTATACCATCCACCTATCGTGGAGCACTGAAGAGGGACGAGTTCTATCTCTCTCTCTCTCTCTCTCTCTCTCTCTCTCTCACACACACACACACACACACACACACACACATTCCACCAGCTCATTTCCTGCAGGGGTAAAATAAATAATACTCGTATTGTCACAACACATGCACGCACGCACACACACACACACACACACACACACACACACACACACACACACACACACACACCGGACCAAAAGTATATGTTCCAGTGGACGAAAAGTCTCGTTAATGTATCCCACTGTGGGACCACTCCATTATAACGATCCTAATCTGCATATTAATTCGTAATGTATTACCAAATTCAAGAAAATAATCAAATTAAGAGTTGATTTAAAGTGGGTAAAAACCCGCCGAAAATTAAAGGGTAATGATTCTCGCGGTACAAAATCAAATTAATTCCCATCAGCGTTAGTCGGTCAAACCCGACCACAAATTGTTGAAATCATATTTGTAATTCAGTTAATTGCCAGAGTAGGATACCCCAGTAGGACACACGCGGGGCCCTGCGACCGCACGAAGGTGGTGGTGGGGGGAGAGGAAGGCAGGCGTTAGCAGACGCCCCGTGGGTCAGGACGTGGTCCTCCTACAGGAGAGTGTAGAGGTTAGGTCCTCGGGCGAGGTGACTTGTGGATGTGCTCCCGTAGGATCGAACGCTGGGTCCTCCCCCTCGATGTTTCGTCAGGATATAGCCTCCTTCGGGGCCAGTGTTTGATGCGCCTCCGAAGGACATGCGTTAGGTCCTTCGACGCCTCCGAGGCCAGTGTGTGATGCGCTTCCGAAGGACATGCGTTAGGTCCCTCGACGCCTCCTACAGGCCCGTGCATAAACGCTCCCGCAGGATCCTTAGAGGTTCTTAAGGACATGGTCTCCTGCAGGCAAGTGTAGAGGTATTCTCGCAGGATCCAAGACACGTAGGGAGACCTTGGATGGTTGGCCAGGATATGGTCGTTGTCCCCTGGCCGACGCACAGTACTCCCACATGGGCCATGCTGGTTCCTGCGATGATATACGAGTGTGTGACCGCCCTCCAAGACCAGCTGGCCCAGTTGGTGGACAGGTTAGTCACTGATCAACTGATGAATTCCAAGAAAATACAGTGGAGGAAGAGGGAGGAGAGAGAAGAGGATGACTAGAAAAAAAAATGTGAAGAATCAGTGAAAAGAGGAGAAAAAAAAAGGGAACAAGAAAAGAGATATATGGAGCAGCAGCAGCAGTAGTAGTAGTAGTAGTAGTGGTGTAGTAGTAGTAGTAGTAAAAGTAGTAGTAGTAGTAGTAGTAGTAGTAGTAGTAGTAGTAGTAGTAGTAGTAGTAAGTAAGTAAAAGTAGTAGTAGTAGTAGTAGTAGTAGTAGTAGTAGCAGCAGTAGTAAAAGTAGTAGTAGTAGCAGTAAAAGTAGTGGTAGTAGTAGTAGTAGTAGTAGTAGTAGTAGTAGTAGTAATAAAAGTAGCAGTAGTAGTAGTAGTAGTAACAGCGGCGGTAGAGGAACTTGTAGTGGTAGTAAACTCTCTATCACAGAACCCAGGACTCGTTTCACAAGGCTCCTCTGGCTTCCAAGAGGTGCTCCAATCTGTAGCAGGGAGGCACTGGACTCCTTAAGTAGTAGTAGTACTAGTAGGAGGAGGAGGAGGAGGATTAGAAGGAGGGGGACGTGTAGGGGCTGAGAGAAGAGGCTGAGAAAAAGAGAGTAAACACCTGGGGTGGGGGGGTCACGATATTATTCCCCCACTACCTGACGTACAAACATTACGGGTCGCCCTGCTGGAGGATTTCAAGCCACAGGGCAAACATCTACTGTATACCTGACCAGCCAGGTTGAGGCCCAACTCAGGGATTCGAACGTGTGTCCACACCCCCCAAGCCTTAAAGGGAGAGAATATCCCTATTTCCTTGCGTAAGGCAGTATGATCCTTGGTGCACAGCGTTGCGACCCTTGGATACGATGGCGTGGCCTTTGCCCTAACCCTTAAGGATAAGGGCAATGGTTAGGACATCATTTCTAAGGGTTGGGCGATCGTGCTCAAAGGGTCGTACCGTCGTGGTCACAAGGATCGTCCCTTTGTGTCCAAGGGCCTTACCGTCGTACTCAAGGGTCGTGCCACTGTCTTCAAGGGCCTTACCGTCGTACTCAAGGGTCGTACCACTGTGTCCAAGGGCCTTACCGTCGTACTCAAGGGTCGTGTCACTGTGATCAAGGGCCTTACCGTCGTACTCAAGGGTCGTGCCACTGTGATCAAGGGCCTTACCGTCGTACTCAAGGGTCGTGCCACTGTGTTCAAGGGCCTTACCGTCGTACTCAAGGGTCGTACCACTGTGTCCAAGGGCCTTACCGTCGTACTCAAGGGTCGTACCACTGTGATCAAGGGCCTTACCGTCGTACTCAAGGGTCGTACCACTGTGTCCAAGGGCCTTACCGTCGTACTCAAGGGTCGTACCACTGTGATCAAGGGCCTTACCGTCGTAATCAAGGGTCGTGCCACTGTGTTCAAGGGCCTTACCGTCGTACTCAAGGGTAGTGCCACTGTGTTCAAGGGCCTTACCGTCATACTCAAGGGTCGTGCCACTGTGTTCAAGGGCCTTACCGTCGTACTCAAGGGTAGTACCACTGTGATCAAGGGCCTTACCGTCGTACTCAAGGGTCGTGCCACTGTGTCCAAAGGCCTTACCGTCGTACTCAAGGGTTCGTTCCGTCGTGCTCAAGGGCACAGTGGGGCGCGCTCAAGGGGCCTGATTCAAGATCTCCGGGCGCGTTTCCCTCCTCTCTTTCACCTTGTCTGTTCGTCCCTGCAACGCGATACCTTCCTAGTCCAACAACACCAAAAACCTCTGCACGCCATGTTGGCCCTTACAGCAGCGTATCCCATCGACGATAAAAAAAAAAAAACAGGTCATTAAATACCTTTTAATATCCCGAGTCCCGGCACTGGATCCCAGCTGTCACAGGGAGAGATGGAAGGAGGAGTGTTGTGGAGGGCGGGTGGGGAATTTTGAGAAGGTGAAGAAGGAGAATTTTGAAAGAGCTTCAGGAGAAGTCTGATGAGTTGTGCCAAAATTCTAGAGACAGGGCCGGGAATTTTTGAAGTGCTGGTGGGTGGATTTTGAAAGAATTGGTGGGTGAATTTTGAAAGAACTGGTGGTGGATTTTGAAAGAACTGGTGGGTGAATTTTGAAAGAACTGGTGGGTGAATTTTGAAAGAACTGGTGGATGAATTTTGAAAGAACTGGTGGATGAATTTTGAAAGAACTGGAGGTGAATTTTGAAGTGCTGGTGGGTGGATTTTGAAAGAACTGGTGGATGAATTTTGAAAGAACTGGAGGTGAATTTTGAAGTGCTGGTGGGTGGATTTTGAAAGAACTGGTCGGTGAATTTTGAAGGAACTGGCGGTGAATTTTGAAAGAATTGGTGGGTGAAATTTGAAAGAACTGGTGGGTGAATTTTGAAGGAACTGGCGGTGAATTTTGAAAGAATTGGTGGGTGAATTTTGAAGGAATTGGTGGGTGAATTTTGAAAGAACTGGTGGGTGAATTTTGAAAGAAATGGTGGTGAATTTTGAAAGAAATGGTGAATTTTGAAAGAACTGGTGGGTGAATTTTGAAAGAAACGGTGGTGAATTTTGAAAGAAATGGTGGTGAATTCTTCGGAGTTGATGATGGAGGTCTGTGAAGACCCGAGTGAACAATGCTCGAAGGAGGATGAAGAGAATTTCAAATTCCCTTTACAAATAACATTAACATTTTTTTTTTCATATACGCTGATGAACAAACATCACGAATCAGCAACGCGGACTTAATTAAGACCAATTAGCCACTGACTAATGACCAGAACATTGACGACCGAGAGATTTAGCATTATGCAAATTAAGAAGAAAAAAAAACTTTTGGAACATTCTAATGATTGTAAAGTGTTCTGAATGAACAGAGAGCACACCGTGATGACCATGGTGTTCTGGTAGAATTGGTATAACGTCCTGAAGACTGGAAAGTGTTCTCGAAGAACAGGCAGAACATCCTGATGCCAAAAAGGGGTTCTGACTGAACAGGTAGAACATTTTCAGGACAAGAGACGTTCTGACTGAACAGGTAGAACATTCTCAGAACAAGAGACGTTCTGACTGAACAGGTAGAACATTTTCAGAACAAGAGGCGTTCCGACTGAACCGGTAGAACATTATGATGACCGTAAGGCGTGCTTCCCCCTCCAAAGAACTGACAGAACATTTGAAAAAATCTGGCTGGGCCTTTGACGAAACTTGGTCAACCATTCCAACGAACTTTTCCCCCCCCCCAAGATATTCGCAAGCGCTGAAGAGGAAGAATTTCCAGGACCTTACTGAGTATCCCCTGGAACATTTTCTTAAAGAACTTGAGCAGCAGCATGTAAAAGAAAATGGAGTGTGGGGTGGGGGGGAAAATCTTTTTGAAAGAACTGACTTGTGCATTCTGCGTGGATGAGGGAGCATTCATTCACCAAGCCCACGAGAGACGTTTTGGAATACACGAAGGAGCCATCGAAGGACAATTGCCTAAGAATATACTTCAAAATCCCTACAAGGATCTTCAGGATATGGTTGGGGGAGGGCGCATCCTGTTCGTCTGGGTGGGTTAGGGGAGGAGGAGTACGAGACACAGTCATGGATCACTCTTAGGATACTTGAGGTCGCTATAGCTAGCTGCATCCTTCAGCCCCTGAGGGCTGAGGACAGGACTCAGGAGATCATCGAGTTTAAAGGGTTTTATGTGGGGCCTCCTGCAGGTGGCAGGTTCTAATAGTTAGGTCGACCAACGACCGTAAACCTTGCAGCAGCCTGGACCCAGCCCAGGTTGTTGCTGGTAGACGACCAACCCCCCAAAGACTTCCCCAGGTATTCATTTTGCTGGTAGACGACCACCAGGTATTCATTTACTGTATGGTCGTTGATCAACACAAGTGGCCCAGCTGGTCGTAACTGGTCTACTGGCTGGCTACAGTGGTTCACGGTGTCTTGGCCCCACCATGTCTTCTACACCATCAATGGCTCGTTACACACATGGCCCGCCAGGTATACGAGTCAGCCAGTATGTGTGTGTGTGTGTGCATATATATGGTTTCTACATATGTGGTGTCGCTTAGACATATGGGCCACCGAATGGATGGTTGACCAGACAACGAAGATCTCAGCCAGCTGGAGGGTTGACCAGACAACGAAGACCTCAGCCAGCTGGAGGGTTGACCAGACAAGGAAGACCTCAGCCAGCTGGAGGGTTAACCAGACAACGAAGACCTCAGCCAGCTGGAGGGTTGACCAGACAACGAAGACCTCAGCCAGCTGGAGGGTTGACCAGACAACGAACACCTCAGCCAGCTGGAGGGTTGACCAGACAAGGAAGACCTCAGCCAGCTGGAGGGTTGACCAGACAACGAAAGACCTCAGCCAGCTGGAGGGTTGACCAGACAAGGAAGGTCTCAGCCAGCTGGAGGGTTAACCAGACAACGAAGACCTCAGCCAGCTGGAGGGTTGACCAGACAACCCAGATCTCAGCCAACACCACCTGAAATCATCCCAGTCCACCTTGCTCAAGAGCCCTCGGGGTGCTGTGAGCGACCCGGTACACGGATGGCTACGTACAAGGCAAATCAGGTCCACTTCTTCCCCACACAGGAGTCTCTGGGGTCCAGTGGAGGTGGGGGAAAAACACAACTTGGCGTTGAGCACATAAGCCTCCCAGAGACCACCATCATCCACCTTAGGCTCTTGGATCTCCCTGGACGACGACTCCCCCCCCAACGGCCTTAAGGAACCCCCACACACTCTCACCCACCCACACACACACACACACACACACACCCGACCCCCTTTCCCATTCAACCACCCTACCATCCACCTCGGGAGCTTTCTGGACGCTCAAAATCAGAGCGCGCACTGAGCTTTAGGTGACCCGTGTGTACACACGGACCCATCCACCCCTCAAACCACTCACTACGGGGTGCTTCCAGCCTAAGAAGACCCCCTCCACCCAATAGGGAAACCCACCTAAAAAAAAACCACCACCACAACCCATCTTCCTCCTCCTCCTCCACCACTGTCGACCCCCCTCCCTTAACATCATCCAACAGAGGCCTGTTAGAATATATATATACACCCCTCCCTTCCTCTGGACGCTGTCCATGGCCTCCCCATCATCCCTTACCAGGAGCAACCTAACCCTCCCTATGGCGGGACGTTTATCGAGCAAGTTACTTAGTGAGTTCGGGCCCGGGACGAGGGTGGGTGTGTGTGTGTTGTGTGTGTGTGTGTGTGATACTACGGGGTGGAGAGGGAGGGGAGAAGAGAGACACTAGACTTGTGTGTATCGGGGCCTCGAACTAGAGCCATCTGGCGGGCTCCCACCGTTGTTACACGGGCCATGAAGTTCCTGGCGGACCATCCGACCCGACCCGACCCGACCCGACCACCAGCCCCCCCTACGCAATAAAAATCATATGGGGGGGATTTATCCAAAAGGGAATAACAATACTTTTTCCGGCAATTAAACGCCCTAGCAGGGGGCTTCTCCACCCACCCATCACCCACCCCGGCCACCAGACAACGGCTACAGACAGTGCTATAATCAAATGCTACATGGTCGAAATGGCTCTGTCCTTTTTTTCTTTTTTTTTCTTTTTTTTAGCTGTCGAAAAATGCCAAGAGATGAACTGGTTGTAAGACCCAACGTGGGTGATAGCAGGTGGGCGATCTCTCTCTCTCTCTCTCTCTCTCTCTCTCTCTCTCTCTCTCTCTCTCTCTCTCTCTCTCTCTCTCTCTCTTTCCCTAGCCTTCCTGCTTCACCCTCGCTAACTCTTCTCCCTCTATACTCTCATCAACTCTGCCCCTCCCTACTCCCTCCTCCCCACTCACAATCCGTCCTCACTAACTCTTCTCCCTCCCACTGCCCACTCTCCCTTCTCCCTCCCACTGTCCACTCTCCCTTGTCCCTCCCTCTCCCCGCTCTCCCTCCTCCCTCCCACTGCCTACTATCCCTTCTCCCGCCCACTGCCCACTCTCCCTTCCCCCTCCCTCTACATCTCTGTGACTCTCCCCTCCTCCCTCCCTCTACATCCCTGTACACTCTCCCTTCCCTCTCCCAGACAACATACCCCCAGCGACCTACCACACTCTCTCCTCTCCCACCAGCTCCTCTAAACATCCCACCCTCCCTGGTCTCTCCCACACTGAAGCCTTCCTCCCACACTTCACGAGGCTTTCCTCTCCCCTCACCATCCACACTCACTCTACCCTCACCACCCACACATCCTTTCCCCTCAACACCCACACACCCTCTCCCCTCACCACCTACGCTCCCTCTATCCTCACCACCCACACTCCCTTTCCCTTCACCACCCACACAACCTCTCCCCTCATCACCCACACTCCCTCTCCCTTCACCACCCACACAACCTCTCCTCTCACCACCCACACTTCCCTCTCCCTCTCCCCTCACCATCCACACTCTCTTTCCCCTCACCACCCAATGGGATAACCAGTTCACCTCCTCCCCCTCACACACACACTCCCTCCACTATGCTGAACAGGGTACAAGGCTCATTACCAGGTAGCCTTCCCCAGGTACGCCACTCACCTCTCGTACTTTTCCTTTACTTACAAGATGGCTTGATACTTCTCATAAGTAATCTCTTAAGTGTCAAAGGGGCACTTTTCATCGCATGGAGCCACTTCATCAGTAACTCAACCACTAGAACACAATTTCAGTGGAATACTCTACGGGATTTTCACACCCTGGTTCAGTGTTTTATCAAGACGTGCATTTAAGAAAGTCAATTTCTTCCTATCTAATAGGTCCAATTTGCCCTGAATACCACTGGAGCTAGAGAAATCCCCCTATTTAATTGGTTTCCCATATTAAATTGGTCCCCCTATTTAATTGGTGTCCCCTATTTAATTAGTCCCCCTATTTAATTGGTTTCCCCTATTTAATTGGTCCCCCAATTTAATTGGTTCCCCCTATCTAATTGGTCCCCCTATTAAACTCGTCCTCCTATTTAATTGGTTTCCCCTATTTAATTGGTCCCCCAATTTAATTGGTTCCCCCTATCTAATTGGTCCCCCTATTAAACTCGTCCTCCTATTTAATTGGTTTCCCCTATTTAATTGGTCCCCCTATTTAATTGGTTCCCCATATTTATTTGGTTCCCCTATCTAATTGGTCCCCCTATTTAACTGGTTCCCCCTATCTAATTGGTCCCCTTATTTAACTGGTTCCCCTACTTCATTGGTTCCCCCTATCTAATTGGTCCCCGTTGTTTAACTGGTTTCCCCTATTTAATTGGTTACCCCTATTTAG
>NC_092259.1:4293778-4301278 GCF_036320965.1 Panulirus ornatus | reverse complement strand
GGCAAGGTAAGGTAAGGCAAGGTAAGGTAAGGTGAGGCAAGGCAAGGTAAGGTAAGGCAAAGGTAAGGTAATGTATGGCAAGGCAAGGCAAGGCAAGGCAAGGCAAAGGAAATCAAGGTAAGGCAAAGGAAATCAAGGTAAGGTAAGGAAATGTCCTACTGAAGTCAGACCCACTCGTTACAGTAAAGTGACTTCACGCGAATGAAGACATCGAACACACACACACACACACACACACACACACACACACACACACACACACACACACATTGCTTCCTTCAGAAGCCACAACCTTAAGTCATGAGTTCGTGCTCTGTTACACTGGAATGGCGGTCAGCAGATCCAACACAGCAAACGACATCTGTCATTCAGGCCAGCAACAGAGCCAGCAAAGCCGACGCCTACACGCACCATCAGCTGAGATATAACAAAGGAGCAAATACCTTCCCCAATAACAGTAGTCCTAACATAGCACCAGACACTCAACCTAGCAGTCAACAGAGCCAATGGCTAATCCAACACCTTCCCCTGACCCTGAAGACTTGTCAAAGCACCAGACGTTAACGAACTCCAGCAGTGACGGATCCTAACACAGCAGCAGACACCAAACACAGCAAGACGTAACCCACTTCCAGCACGGCCGAGAACAGACAGAGCAAAAGTAGAGGCTAACAAAGCACACACAGAAGTTGCTGACCAACACGGCATGACGCAATCCATCCTTAGCAAAGGCAACAGAAGCACTGGGCATGCGCGCGCGGGCACACATACACACACACACACACAGACACACATACACACACTTCAGCCTCTGTGTGTATGTGTGTGTGTGTGTGTGTGTGTGTGTGTGTGTGTGTGTGTGTGTAGGCCACACCCCGACAGCCCACGACCCGTCGCGAGGATTCTGAACTAAACCAGCCTCTCCAACTTTCACTTTTCCCTCCCTCCCTCCCTCCACCTCTTTCACCCTTCCTCCTTTGTCTCCACTTTGCTTGCACCACCAAGGGTCATCCCACGACTCCCACAGACACACCTCTACCTACTGCCGATCATCAGTCGTGCCATAAGGTGACGAAGGGACGTGCAGCGCCAGGTCACCTCGGGGTGATAATGGTGTCAAAACTCGAGGAGGGGCGATGATGTAAAGTTTGCTTGAGACAGAATCCGCCACGCCCAATATTACGACATCCCACACAACACTCCCTCCCTCCCTTTGATGCAGTCTACACTCTATGTGTGTGTGTGTGTGGGAGGGAGGGACGGAGGGAGGGAGTGAGGGCCACATCTGCTGGGTCCTGCCCACTGCAGCCCAGACCCTGTGGGATACAGGATCAGCTAAGGAGAAGGAGGAGGAGGCTGGGGTTGGGGTGAGGGGGCCTTCAATGAGGGCCATATACCCCACCGCCGTCGAAGACCCCACACCACCAGCGGGACGATCACAGGGTCCGCCACGGCCTTAAGCGAGGACCTCCCCGACTGCTGCCCCCCCCCCCCCCCCCCCCCCCCCCGAAGGAGGAGACAGCGGCAACGGCAAGTGGCGCAACCAGACCTGCAGGAAGAGGGAGGAGGGGCACAGCACCACTTGGCGGCGTCCTCCTCCCTCCTGCCGGAGCCAACACCGCGCGGTCCCCTCATCATCAACCACTATACCGCCACCGCCACCAGACGAGACAACATCAGCACCTCGCAACTCAGGTCCAGCTCCCACGACCCACTTCGTCGCGGACATGGGTCACGTACGGCATGGTGAACTGGGGACGGGGGCGCGTTTTCTCCTCCCAGGGCACATCAGGTCATCCTCCCAGGTCATCCAAACTGCAAGGGCGCGTTTTCTCCTCCCAGGGCACATCCAAACTGCAGGGCAGGAGGGGGTCATGTCGGAGGGCCTCAGCGTCTGGAGACACTAGACGTGACCCACTGACCTGACCCAAGCCACTACACTCCAATGATGTGACCTATGACACGATGGCTTCTACGTACCCGCTCTCTTCACTTGACCCCAATTATAATATCATGACCTATGACAGGCTGGAGGCACCTAACGCTCTCAAACTATCAAACGGTGACCTGGAATACAGTCACGTACAGCAACCACATTGCGTGACCCGGGATGACCTCATGTCAGGCAATAGTAAATACGGTTGCTTCTTATCGTCTCTCGCCCACACACACACACACACACACACACACACACCACCCACCTCAGCTTCGTTAATTCCCAGTCATGTGACGGAGACGTTACGTAACGGGGAGAACTCGCGTGTGACGTCTCTCTCTCTCTCTCTCTCTCTCTCTCTCTCTCTCTCTCTCTCTCTCTCTCTCTCTCTCTATCTATCTATCTATCTATCTCGTAAACACCGAAGCCTCGATGGCCGAGGAATACCCAAAGACACTCCCTCCGTCCGCCTCCACAAGATTTTCCCCCCATGATCCTCCCGAGCTGTTCCTCCTCCACCCACACGACTCCACCAGGGACAACCACAGCGCTGACGAGAATACGTCATCAGGTTTTTTCTCTCTCTTTTTTTTTTAGGAAGAAGTTACGAGAGAGAGAGAGAGAGAGAGAGAGAGAGAGAGAGAGAGAGAGAGAGAGAGAGAGAGAGAGTGATGATGATGAAGATGTCATGGATAGAAAAGGATTTAAAATGAACACCGCCTGCCCGCCTGCCTGCTCGCTCGCTCGCTCGCTCGCCAGCCAGGCAGCCAGCCAGTCCGTCCCTGATAAACAAGATCCTTCAAAGTCGAAACGGACGCGATACGAGATGCGCAAGACAGGCAGACGAGGGAATACAGTCACTAACGAGAAGAACAGTGGAAGAACACATGATGTTATAGCACCATACAAGCCATGAACGAGCGGAAATATTACAACAATCTCATCTACCACCACCACTACCACAATCTCATCTACCACCACTACCACAATCTCAACTACCACCACTACCACAATCTCATCTACCACCACCACTACCACAATCTCATCTACCACCACTACCACAATCTCAACTACCACCACTACCACAATCTCATCTACCACCACCACTACCACAATCTCAACTACCACCACTACCACAATCTCATCTACCACCACTACCACAATCTCAACTACCACCACTACCACAATCTCATCTACCACCACCACTACCACAATCTCATCTACCACCACTACCACAATCTCATCAACTACCACCACTACCACAATCTCATCAACTACCACCACTACCACAATCTCATCTACCACCACCACTACCACAATCTCATCTACCACCACTACCACAATCTCAACTACCACCACTCACTGCGACGACAATCTCTACCACTTACTGCTCCGGCAACGCCCTCGCATGTTAACCCCAAGCTCAGGGGCCACCCAGGGAAATAAGAGGGGGAGAAAAAAGAAAAAAAATAAAGGGGGACAGCCAGAGTACATCCCAACACGACACTTACTCCCCACCGTAATGGAGCGTCACCTAGATCGGAACACAAATATATAACAACTCTACCACCGGAGGAAAAAAGAAGGGGGGGGGGGGGAAATTAAAGTACGGAAAAATCATCCCTTGTTATGTGCTCTATGGAAAAAGGGAAATAAAAGACTCCCTAAAGAAAAACTAAAGGACGGAAATATTATCCCTTGTTATGTGCTCTATGGAAAAAGGGAAATAAAAGACTCCCTAAAGAAAAACTAAAGGACGGAAATATTATCCCTTGTTATGTGCTCTATGGAAAAAGGGAAATAAAAGACTCCCTAAAGAAAAACTAAAGGACGGAAATATTATCCCTTGTTATGTGCTCTATGGAAAAAGGGAAATAAAAGACTCCCTAAAGAAAAACTAAAGGACGGAAATATTATCCCTTGTTATGTGCTCTATGGAAAAAGGGAAATAAAAGACTCCCTAAAGAAAAACTAAAGGACGGAAATATTATCCCTTGTTATGTGCTCTATGGAAAAAGGGAAATAAAAGACTCCCTAAAGAAAAACTAAAGGACGGAAATATTATCCCTTGTTATGTGCTCTATGGAAAAAGGGAAATAAAAGACTCCCTAAAGAAAAACTAAAGGACGGAAATATTATCCCTTGTTATGTGCTCTATGGAAAAAGGGAAATAAAAGACTCCCTAAAGAAAAACTAAAGGACGGAAATATTATCCCTTGTTATGTGCTCTATGGAAAAAGGGAAATAAACTACTCCCTCTGATGGTTTTGCTGGAAACACTGGTTACCCTCTGGAGATGCTGGCATGATCCGGAGCGCTTCGAATAAAAACCCACACACTTCGAAGCCATTCGACGAACCCAGTTCGACTGATTCGTCCGGATCTTTTGGAGGAGTGGAGGAGGGGGAGGAGGGTGTGTTGCTCCTCTCACTCCACCTCCTCCTCCGAGTTCAGTCTGCTTGAGCGAACTCGTAGGGAAGGGGAGGACATAACTGGAGGTGGGTGAGGGTGAATTCCCACACATCCAACACAGGTGAGCTAGGGCAGGATCCTAACTCGCTCTTACCTTCGAACTCCTCTCCCCTGACGATGTCGCTGCTCCAAATACACCACCTCCTCCTCCTCCACCTGCAGTAAACTGGAGGTTCTGAGGCAGCAAGCGTTAACACTATTATCCTTCGTCCCTGAAGGACCTCTGCTCTCCCTCTTCTGGAATCATTCTAACACATTTCTCTACGTCTGTCGCTCCGGCAAGGACCCCTTTCTTTCTTTTTTCCTGCCCATCCTTCCTTCTGGAGGTTTGTGACCCTGGTCTTCGACTACGTTTATACTACGATGTCTTCCTAGGGCCTCATCGCCCTCCGAGGGAAGAGGAGATGCTTGTAAATTCGACTCCCGGTACACGAACGCGGAACCGTGAATGGACAGGGGGATCTAGCAGGTTGCGAAGACTTAACGTACCGAAGTCATCATCATCGAAGTACGCGCGAGAGCGATGGTTAAAGGCACGCTGCTACGAACGCGCCGCCTGGTGGCTGTCGGACCCTCGATAGAGCAACGGCACGCAAAAGAATGACATCCTGATCGCAACTCAAGACTCAATGGGCGCCATTCCCAACCACACCAAATAGCAAAGGTACCCAAGACGCACCCCAGATGCTCGGTCCCAACGCGACAATAATAACGTCTGTAAAACACACACGTGATGGTCTCTCGCAGAACCCACTGCAACATTCCCGCCCCGACACTGGCGAATTCACTCCCTCGAAACATTTCGTCCACGAAATACGCCTTCCAAGAAGTCATCAACTTTTTGGTCTGCTTCGGTAGGATGCTGCTGCTCTGTACCAAAATGACAAGAGGTAAGTGGTTCTGCTGTTCAATGGACCGGAGGCTGTGCTCTTGAAACATGGAGTTCAGAGGGCTAAACACTGTTGAACATGGTAACCTCAACAAACTCTGCCTGATGGGCAACAAAACACTTGGATCCAGTCCTAAGATCTGTTACTTTCTGATCTTCCAATGTTTTTTTTTTTTTTAACTTTTCCTTGCTCACTGCATTCCTAAGAACCCACTTACAACCTCCTTCCAGAGCCGCTGACTCCTAGAACCCGTCCCTCAAGCCAAAACGCCTCAGAACTCCTGAAGAAGCTCTCCAAGAGGGGGGCCCCTTTCGAGGTATTTACCTCCCCCAAACCTTTTCCCTCCAACCAACATTTCCAAGATCTTTCCAAGACACCGCTGCCCCCTTTCCAGAGTCTTTACCTCCCCAGACCCAACCCTCCTCCACTCAACAGTCGGAAACAGAAGACGAGACACTCACAACATCTTCAGCAATCTGGACTTGGGTGAACTACGATACAACAGAAGAACCAAAGGGCTTCAAACAACCAACACCAAAGAGACGAACATGGGGGGAAAAAGCCAAGAGGCCAGAGGACACAGAGAACACGAAAAACCAATCAGTGATTGTGTCTCAATCCAATTACGTCGAATTACGTCGTATTAGTCGAGTCCAGTCCATGATCCTCCTCCCCTTGCCTGCCAGGAGAATGCAGGAGGGAAAAAAATTTTTATTAGAAGTAATTGCGCTCCATGATTGGTGTCAGCAACCCATGTATATTTCCTGTAGCAGAGTTACGGTCGAGGGATATTTGAATAAGCTACGAACTATCCCTTAATCATCTATATATATATATATATATATATATATATATATATATATATATATATATATATATATATATATATATACATCTACTGTACTTTACGGCCGAGGGATATTTGAATAAGCTACGAACTATCCCTTAATCATCTATACATAATATATACATCTACTGTGCTTTATCCACCTATCTATCCATCCATCCATTTCTCATAGATAACTCCCTTCCCCAGTTTCACAAGATGGATTTACAGGTACAAACAGATTTCTAGTTTAACACAGATCCTCATCCATCTTATACCCGGGATGTCCATGCGAGACATGAATAACCTCCATGTTTACTACGACAGGTTCTGAAGTTTCCATCTGTACACTGTAGATTTCACGCCCCATAATACATCAATGCAGGTCAGCATAAGGCGTGAGGTTGTAATGAGAAATTCCCTCGATCTCCCTTGACAGTCATGTCCCTCTGTCTCTGTCCCTCCTTTGGACGGAACTTGAGGCGGACGCAACCAACCATCAAAGGCCTTTGTGTGTACCCTTCGGCAAAGAGGCACCGGACCTTGGGTAACTCTCCACACCAACAAAGTACAGCCCTTAATTTTCCTGACATGCGTGGCGCGGAAACATTCGTGGGAAATCCGTAGTCTTTCAGCGGACCGAGATGGGGGGGGGGAAAAAAAAGGGGGCTTTTGTCTTGTTTTTTTTATTTCCTAGAATGGGACTCATTCGTGACTGTAGCTTCCAGAATGAGGCAAAGGGAGAGGAGGCCAGGAGGGAACTGTGGGGGAAGAAAAACTAATCATTCATAGCTTGGGTCTTGCAGGACTGGGAGTGTGTAGTATATAGGAGATCAGGACGCTGGGGGCCTCGAGGTGCGTGGAGGACGAAGGCACTGGGAGGTAGAGGCTTCAACGAAGCTAGCTTGAGGTTGAGGCCACGACAAGACCCCGTGAAGCTCGGCTGGAGGTCGAGGCCACAATGTGATCAAGGAGGTTCGAGTCACGACGAAGTCGTTTGAGGTCCTCCGCTGGAAGCAGTGACCACAAAAAGGGGGCTGAGGAGGTCTTCAGGAAAAAAGAGACCACGATCAGGCCCCTTGAGGCCAGATGGAGGTACAGACCACAAGGAGACCCCTCGAGGCCACTTAGAGGTACAGATCACAGCCAGGGTTGAGGCTTCAAGAGTCACCAGTAACCACCTCCTCCTTCTTCAGGTGCTGTTAAAGATGGACTCTCCCTCCTCCTCCTCCTCCTCCTCCCTCAGACAATCAGGGGAGTTCGATAACGCGAGAGTCCAAGGCCCTCAGGCCACAGACTTCCTGACTGCATCACCAGAGGTACAATGCATCCACTAACATATACAGTGCTGTAAATGGCCATATATATATATATTC
>NC_092259.1:4281278-4286278 GCF_036320965.1 Panulirus ornatus | reverse complement strand
TGTGGGGAGGCAGGGAGGGAGGTTCACTCCTCCCCCCTCCTCAACCCCACCTCCCTTCCTTTCCCCCTTCCCCCTCTTGCAAGCGGGTTTCAGCTGATGTGATTTCAGGCACGTCGAGACTTTTCAGCAGTTTCAGCGCAACCGCTTCGTCACCGATATCGGTCTCGCTTTCAGGCGAAGCGACGAACTCGCTGAACTTCACGGATGACCGCTAGTTTCAGCTGACGGTGTCCCTGAACTCCACTGACGCCCCACTGGCTTCAGGAACTTCAGATGAAGTGACTCGCTAAACTTCACACGTTACCAACTCGCTAAGCTTCACTTGGTACTGTCACTCTCACCTTACCAACTCGCTAAATCCGCGTTATCAACTCGCTAAACTTCACTTGGTATTGTCCCCCTGACGTTATCAACTCGCTAAACTTCACTTAGCATTGCCTACCCTCGCATTACCAACTCGCTAAACTTCACTAAGTATTGACACCCTCACGTTACCAACTCGCCAAACTTCACGTTATCAACTCGCTAAACTTCACCTGGTATTGCCTACCCTCACATTACCAACTCGCTAAACCTCATGTCATCAACTCGCTAAACTTCACTTGGTATTGTCCCCCTGACGTTATCAACTCGCTAAACTTCACTTAGCATTGCCTGCCCTCGCATTACCAACTCGCTAAACTTCACAAAGTATTGACACTTTCATGTTACCAACTCGCTAAACTTCACGTCATCAACTCGCTAAACTTCACTTGGTATTGCCTACCCTCACATTACCAACCCGCTAAACTTCACGTCATCAACTCGCTAAACTTAACTTGGTACCCTCACATTACCAACTCGCTAAACTTCACCTCCCCTTTATACCTTGTTCCACTAAACTCCCTTAACCTCGCTACTTCATCAAACGCCTCGACACACCAAAACCTGGACATACGAAGCATCGAAACAACTTTTCACGTCCAGCATCACTTCACTTGGTGTGGTGTGGGTGTTGGTGTGGTGTGGGTGTTGGTGTGGTGTGGGTGTTGGTGTGGTGTGGGTGTTGGTGTGGTGTGGGTGTTCACTTGGTGTGGTGTGGGTGTTGGTGTGGTGTGGGTGTTGGTGTGGTGTGGGTGTTGGTGTGGTGTGGGTGTTCACTTGGTGTGGTGTGGGTGTTCACTTGGTGTGGTGTGGGTGTTCATGGGTGTGGTGTGGGTGTTCATGGGTGTGGTGTGGGTGTGGGTGTCGTGTGGGTGTTGGTGTGGTGTGGGTGTTGGTGTGGTGTGGGTGTTGGTGTGATGTGGGTGTTGGTGTGGTGTGAGTGTTCAGGGGTGTCGTGTGGGTGTTGGTGTCGTCTTCCATACACGACAAGCCAGGGCAGATGGGGAGATGTCGTTGTGCAGGGGTCAAGGATCAACAGTTGGGTTCGAGGTTCAGGCAGCGCGAAAATAGCGGATTTGGTGCGTGTGCGTGCGAGTGTGCGTGTGCGAATGTTGGAGGTGAAGGGATGTGTGGCCTTTCTTCGTCCGTTCCCGGCGCTACCCCACTAACGCAAAAAACGGCGATCAAGTGTATGTGTGTGTGTGTGTGTGTGTGTGGGTATTATCCCTGGGGATAGCGGAGAAAGAATACTTCCCACGTATTCCCTGCGTGTCGTACAAGGCGACTAAAAGGGAAGGGAGCGGGGGGCTGGAAATCCTCCCCTCTTGGGTTTTTTTTTTTTTGTTTTTCTCAAAGAAGGAACAGAGAAGGGGGCCAGATGAGGATATTCCCTCAAAGGCCCAGTCCTCTGTTCTTAACGCTACCTCGCTAACGCGGGAAATGGCGAATAGTATGAAAGAAAAGAAAGAATATATATATATATATATATATATTTTCTTTCAAACTATTTGCCATTTCCCGCATTAGCGAGGTAGCGTTAAGAACAGAGGACTGGGCCTTTGAGGGAATATCCTCACCTGGCCCCCTTCTCTGTTCCTTCTTTTGGAAAATTCAAAAAAAAACGAGAGGGGAGGATTTCCAGCCCCCCGCTCCCTCCACTTTTAGTCGCCTTCTACGACATGCAGGGAATACGTGGGAAGTATTCTTTCTCCCCTATCCCCAGGGAAATATATATATATATATATATATATATATATATATATATATATAGCAAGGGAAAAAACCGGTTATACATACGTAAAGGCTACATTACAGCTGCATTCCCCCACACGGTCGGGTTCTCCTCACCCCTCCCCCTCCCTCCCTCCCTCGGGAGCGCCACTCCCGCGTTGCTATTACATCGCGGGAACAAAGAATGGACTTAATTGGAAAAGCATGCCCGGCAGAGATTGGGGGGGGGGGGGGGGGGAGGGAGGAGGAGTTGGGGGAAAGTTAGCGCAGGGGGGGTGGGGAGAGGGAGGGGAAGAGGGGAAAAAAAAAGGGGGGAAGGGGAAACGTAATTACGTACGAGATCCAGTATACGAGAACAACAACAACAACAACAACAACAACAACAACAACAACCCCTTTCCCCATCATCCAGACCCCCCCCCTAAAACCTCCCCCCCTCCCCACCACCCCAGTTAGGTCAAACAGGTCAGAGAGCGCGTCGGTGGGATAGGTGGGTAGAAGGACGGATGAGATGGATGGATGGATAGGTATGTGGACGAGAGAGAGAGAGAGAGAGAGAGAGAGAGAGAGAGAGAGAGAGAGAGAGAGAGAGAGAGAGAGAGAGAGACGAGGAACTACAGAAAGAGTATGATAATGGAGTGTGTGCACAGAGAGAGAGAGAGAGAGAGAGAGAGGTACGAGAGGCCGTATGATCGACGCCGGACACATGAGACGTGGCAGGAGGACCTAACACGATGGCGACCACAGGATACGATGACCTGTGGCACCGATGCGCCCGGGCCCGGCACGACGGAGGGAAGGGAAGGGAAGGGAAGGGAAGGGAAGGGAAGCTCCGTAGCAGTGGCAGTCGGTGCTACACCAACACGAACACCATCCCTCCCTGCCTACACCTGGAGCGGGGAGGACCGGCTACGAAGACGAAGGAAGGAGGGAGGGACGGAGTTGGAGGGAGGGGAAAGACGGATCGTGTAATTACTCCTTGGGAGGGGTCGGGAAGGAAGGAAGGAAGGAAGGAAGGAAGGAAGGAATGAAGGAAGGAAGGAAGGAAGGGAGGAAGGGAGTGAGAGGAGGAGGTGCCTCCCGAAGACAGAAAGACGAGTGGTTGGCAATTACCAACTCCCATTCCATTCAAGTACGGTAATGTTCCACCGGCATAAGAGATGAAATTGGCTGTAGGGAAGAGGAGGAGGGGAGGAGGGGAAGGTTAAGAGAGGAACTCGAGTACGCCCAGTGCTCAACGGCAAGGAGGAGGAGGAGGAGGAGGAGGAGGGGTTTGGAGGGAGGGTTGGAGAGAGTGGTGGGAGGAGGAAGGAAGCAAGCGAGCGAGAAGGCTGGCAAAGGCCGTCGGAGTGGCTTAAAAACGACTGGCCACTGACTGAAGGAGGTAAAGCACACCCCGGGATCAAGTAACTGGAAAGGGATTGCTCAGGAGGGAGGCGGTGGCGTGAATGACCCAAAAAAAAGAAAAAAAAAGAGAGAGAGAGGACGAGTGTGTGGGTGGATGGATGGATTTCGTCAGAGGAGCAGATGTGGTGTGTGGCGGTGGGGGTGTGGTGTGGCAAGCGGCTGGAAGAGACTGTTCACCAAGTGCGTGTGTGTGTGTGTCAGAAGCGTGGGGGAAAAACTGGTCCCAGGCTGGAGATGGCTTGCGGATGGGTGGAACGCGTCGGTGGTCAGAGGGAGCGGTGAGAGGAGGGAAAGGAGTGATAGTCTAAGATTCGAGACGTCGATATGTGGCCAGACGGTATGCCTAGCACCCGGGAGAGACGAGACGCTGGTTGGAAGTAGTGTGCCGACCGTCTGTGGGTGACCATTCTGCCTCATGCAGACAAGGAGCAGTAAAGACAGTGGAAAGATGGGACTGATGAAAAGCTAGAAGGGAATTACCTGGTGTACACGGTCTCGGAGGTCTTCTACCCTCCCCACAGCTGGGTCTGGGACCTTACCTTACCTTATGTATATCTTACGATGGTTTGGGAGGTCTTCTACCCCCACACAGCTGGGTCTGGGACCTTACCTTACCTTACGTATACCTTACAATGGTTTCGGAGGTCTTCTACCCTCCCACAGCTGGGTCTGGGACCTTACCTTACCTTACGTATACCTTACGATGGTTTGGGAGGTCTTCTACCCTCCCACACAACTGGGTGTGGGACCTTACCTTACCTTACGTATACCTTACGATGGTTTGGGAGGTCTTCTACCCTCCCCACACACCTGGGTCTGCAGTGCCACTCCTCTGCTCAACCAGGCTATCTACCGTATTGCCAATGGCCGTAAGCAATGTGTTAAGACCACTCTGGGACCTGGATGGGAAAGAGCAAGCGGTTGGGGAGTGACTGAACCCTGTCCATCCTCTCTCCATCTCACGATGGTTGGCGTATGAACATACCTAATCGAAAATGCCGGTAGACATACAGACATGAGTGGTATTCCTGAGGCTCCACACCGCTGGTAAATGGCCATAAAACCCCCCGAGGAGAAACATGTCAATATAATCATCATTATTATTTTGCTGTCAAACCCGAAGTTTGTTCTTCGCTCTGTGAGATCTACGTGGGAGCACACGTCTACACACGACTGGGGATCACACGATGACATCTTGAGTCATGATCTTCAGAATCGTGTTCGTCTCTCTCTCTCTCTCTCTCTCTCTCTCTCTCTCTCTCTCTCTCTCTCTCTCTCTCTCTCTCTCTCTCCGCTGAGCGCCCTGCCCATACCACACCGCTGACAGCGCCATGCATGCATGTACATACTCACCCTCTCGAGGGACAGATCTTGAACGACGATGTCAAACTGAGACAAAAGAAAAAAAAAATCACCCATTTAGCGTCGAGGTCAATGAACCCCTCAGAGAGAGAGAGAGAGAGAGAGAGAGAGAGACAGAGAGAGGGGGGCACCAGGAT
>NC_092259.1:4163778-4276278 GCF_036320965.1 Panulirus ornatus | reverse complement strand
CCTCAACACAGCATGGAAAACGTCCCCTAGACACCCTCAACACAGCATGGAAAACGTCCCCTAGACAATCTCTCAACACAGCATGGGAAACGCCCCCTGGAAAGACGCCAGCCTTCGCACACGAGGATGCGTAAGAGCGAGGGGTGTGTTGATGATACGTGAGGCTGGGGTGGGTCTCTGACGACGAGGTGGGTGCTGGAGGGGAGGAGAAGATGATGGGGGGGGGGTGACCATAAGTCCAGGGGGGGGGGGCGGGGGTCACAAGGTCCCCCTGGGGAGAAGGGAGGTGTGGGGAGAGGGGGGGGGGGTTCACTGGGGGAGAAGACATAGAGAGGGAAAGGGAGACACACACACACACACACACACACACACACACACACACACACACACACACACACGAAGAAGAGGAAGAAGAAGCTATGTCACACTCAACAGCTGACGTCAGACACACGAAATCAAGCTCCCGAGGGACCAAAATAGAAATGAAAGTCAATTGAGCGAGGACCCTTACGACACGTGTGTGTGTGTGTGTGTGTGTGTGTGTGTGTGTGTGTGAGTGTGTGTGTGTGTGTGTGTGTGTGAGTGTGTGTGTGTGTGTGTGTGTGTGTGTGTGTGTGTGTGTGTGTGGACCCTCCCTTCCCCTGGAGGCCGTACGCATCAAGCACGGCGAAAGTCGTCAACCTGGAGTCTCTCTCTCTCTCTCTCTCTCTCTCTCTCTCTCTCTCTCTCTCTCTCTCTCTCTCTCTCTCTCTCTCTCTCTATCTATCTATCTATCTATCTATCTATCTATCTATCTATATATCTATGTCCTCTCTTCCACCCTTCTATCTATCTCCCTCAGGCCTTACACCGCACACCTCCCCTTCCTCTCCCGTCCTCACTCAGCCACTCACACACACACACACACACCTCGCCTGACCTTGGTCGGGAGCGGAGGTGTGTGTTCTCTCCCGGGCGCTCTCATAATCCAGTGATAACGGAGAGGGGGAGGCTCATGAGGGGAGGCTCATGAAAAGTGTGAGTGGCGAGCCCAGGGGGCGTCATGAGGGTGAGGCAAGGCTCGGGCGACGATGGTGTACTCGCGAGCATACACGAACAGTCTGTTGGTTCACACAAGATCGGAGCGTCCAATGGGGTAATACTGAGACTCGACTTGCTAAAGACATTGCAAATTTTAATCTAGGTTTAAAAGGACTTAGGATAAATGAATAATAATAATAATAATAATAATAATAATAATAATGATAATAATACTTAATATAATAATAATACTTAATATAATAATAATACTTAATATAATAATAATAACAATCCCCCTCTTACGTGTCCAACCCCCCCCCCCCCTCGTCGTCCACAGCCCACAGTTATGCCCAATAAATCATCATCTGTGGCCAGAGGTGGCCGCCACACTGGGGGAAAAAGGCGTCCTGGGGATTTAATGAATAGGGAAAACCAGGTGACAATGGTGGAGTGAGGGATGAATGATGGCGCACGCCCTGACCTCATTATGCAGGCAGGAGGAGGAGGAGGAGGAGGAGGAGGAGGAGGAGGAGGAGGAAGAGGAGGAGGAGGAAGAGGAGGAGGAGGGAGAGGGGAAGAGGAGGAGGAGGAGGAGGAGGAGGAGGAGGAGGAGGAGAGAAGTACACTGGACAGTGACTGAAGATAAAGGCCAGTAAATGGTTGTTCGTTCAACCCCTTGAGCACGACGGTACGACCCTTGAGCACGACGGTTCGACCCTTGAGCACGACGGTACGACCCTTGAGCACGACGGTACGACCCTCGAGCACGACGGTACGACCCTTGAGCACGACGGTGCGACCCTTGAGCACGACGGTACGATCCTTGAGCACGACGGTACGACCCTTATCAGCAAAATCACACACACACACACACATCATCTCCAACACCACCATCACCACCACCACCTCCAACACCCACATTATCAGCAAAATCACACACACACACACCATCTCCAACACCATCACCACCACCACCTCCAACACCCACATTATCAGCAAAATCACACACACACACACCATCATCTCCAACACCATCACCACCTCCAACACCCACATTATCAGCAAAATCACACACACACACACCATCTCCAACACCATCACCACCACCACCTCCAACACCCACATTATCAGCAAAATCACACACACACACACCATCTCCAACACCAACACCATCACCACCTCCAACACCCACATTATCAGCCAAATCACACACACACACACACCATCTCCAACACCAACACCACCACCACCTCCAACACCCACATCATCCGCAAAATCACACACACACACACATCATCTCCAACACCACCATCACCACCACCACCTCCAACACCCACATTATCAGCAAAATCACACACACACACCATCATCTCCAACACCATCACCACCTCCAACACCCACATTATCAGCAAAATCACACACACACACACACACCATCTCCAACACCAACACCATCATCACCACCTCCAACACCCACATTATCAGCAAAATCACACAGACACACACCAACTCCAACAACAGTAGGAGCAACAGTAGTGGTGGTGGAGTAGTGGTGGAGTGGTGGAGTCACTGTAATACAACACTAAGAGCCGAATCCTACCTCCCTCCCCCCCCCCCCCCCCCTCAACCAGCGCCAACAACAACAGGAAGACCAATCATTACCCAGGATTGGAGGAGATTGGCAGTGATCAGCTGACCCCTCCCTCCTCTCCACTCCTCCTCCTCCTCCTCCTGGATCGGTGGCTCGCAGTGGTCAGGTGAGGGAGGGAGAGAGAGAGAGAGAGGCTGACTGACTCCCCCTTACCCCCACCCTCCCACCCCCAGACCAAGCCTATACTAGAAAATGGCTGATCGCTCCAGACTGAGAGAGAGAGAGAGAGAGAGAGAGAGAGAGAGAGAGAGAGAGAGAGAGGTCGTAGTACAATTAGCCCCAGAAAACAGTCCTTAATCACACACACACACACACACACACACACACACACACACACACACACTGTAATCTGTCTGTTATCCCACGCTGGTACAGGTGATGTAATTCTTCTGTTTTGTAAAAGTCTTTTGTCGACTGTCCGCTGTGCCCCCGAGACCTGAGTCTGGGTAAAATACAACAGATTACATTTTCTGAATGTACAAAACCCGCCACATTACATTTCCTGTACAGATAAACCCGCCAGATTACATTTTTGTAGATACAAACACGCCAGATTACATTTTTCTGAAGATAAAACACGCCAGATTACAA
Source organism: Panulirus ornatus (assembly GCF_036320965.1). Taxonomy (NCBI): domain Eukaryota; kingdom Metazoa; phylum Arthropoda; class Malacostraca; order Decapoda; family Palinuridae; genus Panulirus; species Panulirus ornatus. The sequence continues at coordinate 4,273,016 of NC_092259.1, read as the reverse complement.
TTTTGTAGAGATAAAACACGCCAGATTACATTTTTGTAGAGATAAAACACGCTAGGTTACAATATTGTAGAGATAAAACACGCCAGGTCACAATTTTGTAGAGATAAAACACGCCAGATTACAATATTGTAGAGATAAAACACGCCAGGTCACAATTTTGTAGAGATAAAACACGCCAGGTTACAATATTGTAGAGATAAAACACGCCAGATTACAATATTGTAGAGATAAAACACGCTAGGTTACAATATTGTAGAGATAAAACACGCCAGATTACAATATTGTAGAGATAAAACACGCCAGATTACAATATTGTAGAGATATAACACGCCAGGTCACAATTTTGTAGAGATAAAACACGCCAGGTTACAAAATTGTAGAGATAATTTCTATGTCTCTCTCTCGTTACATTCTGTAACTGGTGACTGGTTATCTCTCTCTCATCTCCTTGACCATGGGTGGTGTACATATAGCGACTCCATGGTGATGGCAGGTTACCTGGTCAATGAACACCTGGCCTTCAACCTAAAAGACTTTTGAGGGCCAGGGGTCAAAAGGCCAGGTCCATTATACCCAAGGGTCGTCCCGTCGTCTTCAAGGGTCATACCGTCGTGTTCAAGGGTCATACCGTCGTGTTCAAGGATCGTACCGTCGTGTTCAAGGGTTGCACCGTCGTGTTCAAGGGTCGTACCGTCGTGTTCAAGGGTCGTCCCGTCGTGTTCAAGGGTCATACCGTCGTGTTCAAGGGTCGTACCGTCGTGCTCAAGGGTCGTACCGTCGTGCTCAAGGGTCGTACCGTCGTGCTCAAGGGTCGTACCGTCGTGCTCAAGGGTCGCCCCGTCGTGCTCAAGGGTCGTACCGTCGTGTTCAAGGGTCGTACCGTCGTGTTCAAGGGTCGTCCCGTCGTGCTCAAGGGTCGCCCCGTCGTGCTCAAGGGTCGTACCGTCGTGTTCAAGGGTCGCACCGTCGTGCTCAAGGGTCGTACAGTCGTACTACATCTCATTTCGACAGCAATAATGCACCTTCCGAGCTCTGGGTCGTGGAGGTAGACATAGGGTAGACACTACGCCTCCCTCCATATATATATCTCTTACCCCACGAAAGTTACTGCCTCTATTTCCTCCTGCGGCCAAGCTTTAGGAAACAATGACTGGGAGATCTGAAACTTTTCCACACACACACACACACACACACACACACACACCATACGATTCATCAGCACTCCACATCAACACATTTAAGTCAATCAACACACACGCAACGGGTCCACACACTCAATCCCCTCTACACGCACTCAAATCATCGTCCCATTTCTACTACCCACACATCCCCCTGCAAAACCACTCAAAAACAAACAAACAAACAGACAACAACGCTCACCGCATCACGTGAGGCACACACCACAACCAAGTCCACAACATTCAAAAGGGTACTTACCCCCCAACCATCTCCTCCCATCTCGTACGCAACACCCTCGTTGAACAACGCGCTCGACACACACCTGACACCATTATAAGCAATCAAACACCCCCTCTCTCTCCCTCTCCTGACCCCATCCCCGCCATGGTGTCTGAGGGGAGGAGGAGGAGGAAGGGGGATGGAAAGGAGAGGTGGTGAAGGGAGGGGAAGAGGAGACCCCGAACCACTGTTGGGTTCTCTCGTTAACCCGACGAGATGGCGCTGCTCCGCTGGGCTTAACTGCCCACTCGCCCCCTATATAAACCAATCGCTAAGGCAGTTAAACCGCAACACGTATTGTTCCTGTATTTTTGGGTTTTTTTTTCTTCTTATTTTCTTCCCCTCCTTCTTCCGTCGCGAGCAAATGAAGATTCTCAGACGCCATAAAAAAATAATCATCGTGTATTAAACTACGTAATTACACTAAAAGCCCTGGAAAGCCCCCCTCCTTTTTTTCCCCCCTTCCTTAAATTTCCTCCTCCCCTCCCAAAAGGCCTTTTACACCGCGTGATGCGGGACGACAACACCACAGATGTAGAGGCCTTTTACACCACGTGATGCGGGACGCGACCACACCACTACAGCTGTAAAGGCCTTTTACACCACGCGATGCGGGACGCGACCACACCACTACAGCTGTAAAGGCCTTTTACACCACGCGATACGGGACGACAGCACCATTACAGCTGTAAAGGCCTTTTACACCACGTGATGCGGGACGACCACACCACTACAGCTGTCTTCTACAGCTGTCAACAACATGGGCCTTTCCTCCAGCGAACCTTTGTCTCGTCTGTCGTGCAGGGTAAACACGGTGGCTCGCTACCCTTGGAATCTAGAGCAACAGCTCTTCCAGAACTCTATCTAACTCTCGCTTGCCTTGGAGGCGTACGTACATGGGCCACGTGCGTACATGGGCCACGTACGTACATGGGCCACGTATGTACATGGGCCACGTACGTACATGGGCCACGTACGTACATGGGCCACGTATGTACATGGGCCACGTACGTACATGGGCCACGTATGTACATGGGCCACGTGCGTACATGGGCCACGTACGTACATGGGCCACGTGCGTACATGGGCCATGTGCGTACATGGGCCACGTACGTACATGGGCCACGCGTCTAGGTGAAAAATATCCTTGGTTTTAATGACACGCGCCTCTCGTCCACCAACGCCCCCTCTTCTGTTTTTAAACTGGCGCGCTTCTTTTTGTTCAAACTGCTCTCCCTTCTCCTCCTGCCGTCCCCAACTCTACGTTTTCTATGATCTCACTACTTTCCCTCCCCTCGAGAAAAATATAGGAACAAAGTGTACCACATCACACGAAATCCAGAGACACTCGCTCCGAGCGAATTCGAAAATGGTGTGTGGGTGTGATATGGCTAAGAAAATAATTCTGTGATGTGTTCGGTAAACTTGTGGTCTACTGAATGTGGCATCTGGTAAACCAATGAAAACTTTGTATTCAGAACTACCAACCACAATGTAAACCACAGCATATGAACATACAGGACACCTGGTAAAGAAAATGGAGAGGTGTCGATGGGAAAAATATGACTGGCTCAAGTATACAGAAGATGGGAAGGTGATGACACCTGAAAATACACAGGTGACCAAATGTAAGAAAATGGGGGAGTGCTGACGCTTAGAGAAAATGGGGGTGGGGTGTTGCTGATGCTTAGAGAAAATGGGGGAAGTGCTGACGCTTAAGAGAAAATGGGGGGAGGGGGGGGGGGAAATTTACAGACACAGCGTATGATGGACGAACACGAATCAAGAGAAGAGAGAGAGAGAGAGAGAGAGAGAGAGAGAGAGAGAGAGAGAGAGAGAGAGAGAGAGAGAGAGAGAGAGAGAGAGAGAGAGAGAAGCGAGGAGTAAATGGGAATTAGGAATTAACAGACGAGAGGCAAGAGGAAGCGTCGAAGGAAGAGAATACAGAGCGAGGCAGCCAGCTAAGACCGGTATGCCACCGTTAGCCACAGCTAATGTCGCCTTTACGAGCCTGGCGTTATGACGCCGTAAAACCTGTAGACGAACTCGCAGTACCGGCCCTACTGGAGGGCTAGGAAGATATGAATAACGACCTTATGTCCGTCGTATGCCGTTGTCTTCCGCCGCACGGTCGCCATCAAATCTTTATCTCACGTCAGTTTGGCGAGGTTCCGGTCCTACCTGACGTATATCTTACGATGGTTTGGGAGGTCTTCTACCCTCCCACACAGCTGGGTCTGGGACCTTACCTTACCTTACGTATATCTTACGATGGTTTGGGAGGTCTTCTACCCTCCCCACACAGCTGGGTCTGGGACCTTACCTTACATATACCTTACGATGGTTTGGGAGGTCTTCTACCCTCCCACACAGCTGGGTCTGGGACCTTACCTTACCTTACGTATATCTTACGATGGTTTGGGAGGTCTTCTACCCACCTACAGCTGGGTCTGGGACCTTACCTTACCTTACGTATACCTTACGATGGTTTGGGAGGTCTTCTACCCACCTACAGCTCAGGCTAAGGCCAAGCTTTCTGAATTTCGTCGAAGCGCATTCCATAGTTTGTGATGGCTGCAGGACTCGACTGCTCAAAGTCTCTCTCTCTCTCTCTCTCTCTCTCTCTCTCTCTCTCTCTCTCTCTCTCTCTCTCTCTCTCTCTCTCTATCTATCTATCTATCTATCTATGTATCTATCTATCTCTGGCGTAGACAACCGCTGCCCAAAGTGTCTTCGATTAAGGTCTGGGGGTCATCGTGTGTACAACACCCCCCTCCACGATCGTCCGAAGCCGTACAGCAGTGATGTGGTATGGCACTGTCTATGCCCGTCCACTGGCCTGCACCGGGTATCTTAATCATGTGTATATATCTTAACTTTCTTCATAACGAAGGGGTCGCAAACTCCTCCTACCACCTCCTCCTCCCTCCACCACCACCAACTCCTCCCTCACCTTTGTTTACAGTGGTCCAGAGGGAGACATCTAAGTCGGTCTGTCTGTCTGTAGTTTATGAGTTAAAGTGTCATGTATGACACCATGGTCATGTATGACGCCAGGGTCATGTATGACACCATGGTCATGTATGACACCATGGTCATGTATGACACCATGGTCATGTATGACACCATGGTCACGCATGACACCATGGTCACGCATGACACCATGGTCACGCATGACACCATGGTCTGGGGATATAATACAAGACTCGTTATGTGCGCGAAGAATACTTCCAAATACACCACACACTTACGACTTCCAAGACCATGACCCAAAACATATACATTTCAACTGTACTGAATCTTCCAAACTCTCACTGGCCACACATCCCATGTCTTCTCCTAATATACAGGGATTGCAGTAATGCCTCTGACATTCATCAAACTCCTGCATTTTGACGAATGGCTTCGAAGCACGGCCGTGCGATCCTTGAGCACACGAGAGCGCGACGGACTTTGAGTAGGGCGGTAGGACCCTAGGACGCGGGTATTTTGTGAGGCCAGGGTTATCGCTCTTGGGCCCAAGGGGATCGTACAGTCGCTCACAAAGGAATGACAAGGGTTCTTCATGTGTGTCCCTCATAAACACGCCACGTTGTTAACAGCGAGAACGTGAGGGGGGGGGGACGTCTTCTTTCCCATCCCCTACTGCCTCTACAAGTTCCCTTGCATAAATATTGCCCTCTTATCTCGAGCTGTCCTCCTCCTCCTCCTCCTCTTTCCTCTTCCTCCCTCATCCCTCCTCCTCCTTCTCCTCTTCCTCCCTCATCCCTCTTCCTCTCCTCTTTCCTCTTCCTCCCTCCTCCTCCTCCTCTTCCTCCCTCATCCTTCCTCCTTCTCCTCTTTCCTCTTCCTCCCTTATCCCTCCTCCTGCTCCTCTTTCCTCCTCATCCTTCTCCTCTTTCCTCTTCCTCCCTCATCCCTCCTCCTCTTTCCTCTTCAACCCTTATCCCTCCTCCTGCTCCTCTTTCCTCCTCATCCCTCCTCCTCCTCCTCCTCCTCCTCTTTCCTCTTTCTCCCTCATCCCTCCTCCTTCTCCTCTTTCCTCTTCCTCCCTCCTCCTCATCCTTCTCCTCTTTCCTCTTCCTCCCTCATCCCTCCTCTTCCTCCCTCATCCCTCCTCCTGCGTCCTACCTCCTCCTCGTCGACCCGCGTGCACCATGACCTCACAGACCTACTGACCATCTACTTCATTTATCGATCTCATCATCTCTTCCAGTTCCACGTCCCTCAACCTCCCAGAGATGGCCGGCTCTGGCACGGCTCCCGGCCTGTCTCTTGCTTACATAATGTGTGTGTGTGTGTGTGTGTGTGTGTGTGTGTGTGTGTGTGTGTGTGTGTGTGTGTGTCCACCAGCCCCAGTCTGGCCTCCCCGTTCACGGTATTCGTAGGAGTCTATGGTTGGAGACGGGGCGCCACGACTTTGGCGGCGGTGCAGTGGTGGAGAAAGACACACGTCTTTTCTTCTTCATCATCATCATCATCATCATCATCATCATCATCATCATCATCATCTACTCTCAAACAAGAGCTGGACTCAAACTTCATGTCTTTTGTCCCTCCCCCAACTCCCCACTTTCCTCCCCCTCCCCTTTCCGCACACTGGCCCGAAAACTTCTCTCCCTCCCACACCCCTCTCTCTCCCTCTACTTACGCTGGATAACTACACCTTTAAGTTAACTAGTACTTTTCTACCCCTCCACTAACCCCACACACACACCCTTCCTTCCCCTCCCTCCCTTAAAAAAAAAAAACCCTCCAGCCAGTTAAGACTGGATCCTAATTTCTCTTAACGAGTGTGTGGAAAAGAAACTTTGGAGGAGGAGGAGGAGGAGGAGGAGGAGGAGGAGGAGGAGGAGGAGGAGGAGGAGGAAGAGGGGGAAGAGAAAAAGAAGCGAAGAGGAGGAGGAGGAGGAGGAGGAAGAGGGCGAAGAGTAAAAGAAGCGAGGAGGAGGAGGAGGAGGAAGAGAAGGAGGAAGAGGAAGAGGAAGAAGAAGAGGAGAAGGAGGGAAAAAAAAAGAGGGAAATAATAGTCTTATATCAACGAACTCTCACTTTCCACCAACTTCATGCCTCGTCAGGCTTGGCCCTCCGCCCTCCTCCCTCCCAGACGCCGCTGCGCCAAGAAGGGACCCCGTTCTCTCTCTCTTCCTAAACCCCCCCCTTGCATCTTTCACCTGCAGGTCCTACAACACAGATCCTGCAACAGAGACCCTCCCCCAAGTCTTGTGTATATCCTCTCCCTCCAAAGCACCGACTGGGAGGGAGGGAGGGAAGGGGAGAGGCCTACAAAACAAAAGAGACACCTCCCCATTTTGTTGTGTTACACATTCCCTCCCTCCCTCCCACATCCCACGCTCCTACACAGCGGGTGACAAGTCCCTCGACTCGACACCTGAAGACGATTCCCGACGGAACAGGTGGACGGAGGACTCCCCTCCTCCACTCCCTCTCTCCCACACCCGCCTCCCTCTGGTCTAGCGAGCCACAGTCTCGCCAAAGAATCCCTCCCTCTCTCCCTCCCTCGCCGATTCAGCAAAACCTCTACGTGAGTTTGCGTTGGCCCACTCAGACAAGACATGATCTCAGATCTTCCGACAATCCTCCTCCTCCTCCTCCTCCTCCTCCTCCTTCTCTCCTCCTCTTCCTCCTTCTCTCCTCCCTTTTCCTTCCCTCCATCCTTCCCCAGCCTCCACTCCATCCCTCCCTAACCTAGCCCCAGAAGCGTGTCACATCTCAGGACGTCATAAGCCGACCTCGTTTCTACAGTGCTTATCTACAGGTCTGCATCAAAGGCATTTGTGTCCAGGGACATTTTCAAAATGTGCGTCGCAGGACACGGCCGATAAATGGCATCAGTTAAAAAGGCCAGGCGCATTCTACCAACCCTTTGCTTGCCTGGGGGCTAAACAATGACATACTACCAATGCCAGTGTAACTGGTCTATAAAGCCGGTGACCAGATACCTTGCCAATGAAATACAACCATGAGATCCCCGTGGCAGTTCTGTCCCCTTGGACAGAGTCTGGCCACACCCATCATTATACTGTAAAAACTTCGTACACAATTGTTCTCGTTCACTCCACGATTTCAGACCCAGCTGTGGTGGGTAGAAGACCTCAGACACCATTGTAAAGTATACGTGAGGTAAGGTAAGGTCCCAGACCCAGCTGTGTGGGAGGGTAGAAGACCTCCCAAACCATCGTAAGGTATACGTAAGGTAAGGTAAGGTCCCAGCTGTGGGGGGTAGAAGACCTCCAAAACCATCGTAAGGTATACGTAAAGTATTCATAAACCTACAACCATAACATACAACTTTACATCTCGTAACAACTTAACATAATCCAAACACCAGAGTAATCCATACACGGTATTCCATGGACCTGTAAAACTTATATACTCCCTGGGTACATATCTCTCTCGAATTGCCCTAGATTCTAAACATGGTTATCCTTTAATTCTCTCGTTAATACCTAGTGAGACTATAATTCGTCGCTCATACTCCTTTTCCAGAGGCAAATCCTTCCCAAGTACTCATAACTTAAACTTTCTGCGTGTGTGTGTGTGTGTGTGTCTAGGTGCGTCCAGGCCCCCCCAGCACACACCTTCAACACGCAACCACGAACTCTACACTCTGTCGGAACACAATCTACAGGTATTCAAAGCATGTCCCTGACCAGTCAGGTTCTGGTGGAGAGGTGTTACCTGCGGGATGCGGCTTCCAACAGCTTGGTCGACCAACTTACCCAACACAGCAGCCTGGGCCTAGCTCAAGCTGTAGGGGGCTCAATACCCCCGCAACCCACCCCAACCCCTTCATTCAGGTATGCATAAGGCAGCCATCAACAACCAGGCAATACAGCATGATTTTTAGGTGCATTCAACCACGCCTTGCTTTCAATTCGCCCCCATACCTCACACCACCTCCCCCTTACACTCTCTCCTCTCACTTCCTCCCCACCTCTTCTCCACACTCTCCCAGCCCCTCTCGCTAATCTCCCTCCCCCTCTCCTAAACCTCACACAGTAAGATCTTCCCAGTGAGGGAAGACATGGACAAAGACAGAGGGAACACCTTGAACATCAATGGCCCCCCAAGACTCTTCCAACACCTCGTCTCCCGTCGTCACAGACAGCCCCGGGATGCACGGTAGAGATGGTCATGAGTGCACTGGACAAGTACCCACACAAGTGGACCAGACCAGCCAGGCTGTGGGTGGGGGACACCAGACCAGCCAGGCTGTGGGTGGGGGACACCAGACCAGCCAGGCTGTGGGTGGGGGACACCAGACCAGCCAGGCTGTGGGTGGGGGACACCAGACCAGCCAGGCTGTGGGTGGGGGACACCAGACCAGCCAAGCTGTGGGTGGGGGACACCAGACCAGCCAGGCTGTGGGTGGGGGACACCAGACCAGCCAAGCTGTGGGTGGGGGACACCAGACCAGCCAGGCTGTGGGTGGGGGACACCAGACCAGCCTGGCTGTGGTGAGGGCTATGTGGGCCTGAGGGCTGGCTGGCTAGCTGGCAGTGGCGGAGGCTACCAACGCCTCCTTGGTCGACCATCAAGAACCCAATCCAAGAGCCTGGGCTCAGCACCAGCTGTGAGAGGTAGAAGATCCCCCACCTCACCCCCCGAAGACTTCATCCAGTACTTGTACTCGTCCATTTCAGAAAGACGGTACGACGACCCCTTAACTACGACTGTACGACCCTTGAGTACGATGGCACGACCCAAAGAGGGTCAAGCATACAGCCAGTCCATCACAGAAGATCGTACCGTCGTGTTCAAAGGATCGTACCGTCGTGCTCTGGCGTCGTAGCGTCGTGTTCTGGGGTCGTAACGTCGTGCTCTGGCGTCGTAACGTCGCGCTCTGGCGTCGTAACGTCGCGCTCTGGGGTCGTGCCGCCGTGCTGGAAAGCCTCCCGCCGTCGTGCATTGGAGGGTCGTCGTCGTCGTCGTCCCGTCCTGCTCAAAAGAGGGGTCAGCTCAAACAGGCACCGTGATCCCCTCGCTGGTATAAATGCCTCACTAAATCTAATCAGCCACTGTGAAAGCAAATCCTGTTACAACCTAAAACATGTCCAGTAAACACGGGAATATTTGCCCAAAAAATAAATGTTATCTTTACTATTCTTCCCCCTAGACCAACCCTCGTTTTATATATATATATATATATATATATATATATATATATATATATATATATATATATATATATATATATATATATTGGAAAGGATCACCTTTGAGCGCGTGATCAACTATATTCCTACGAGTCAGTGGGGAAATGAAACACGACAAGTTCCCAAGTGCACTTTCGTGTAATAATCACATCATCAGGGGGAGATACAAGAGAGAAATGTAACAGTCAGTTGATATACAACGAAGAGACGTAGCTAGGATGCCATTTGGCTGTGTTCGACCTCGTATGCAAAATATGACGAAGTAATAAGTATATTATAAGAGAGCAAGTATAGTTTACCTTCGTATGTAAACAATTATGCGTAAAACTGATTTCAAGAGTATACTGCAGAAGGTATATATACACTATAGCAAGAAAACACAGCAGAACGAGCAATCTTAGCAGCGCGCAACATAGCCAGGTGCACGACCAGGGTTGAGCTAAACGGGCGTTAACACAGCACACAACATAGCCTGGTGCATGACCCCAGGCTGAGCTAAGTGGGTGTTAACACAGTACACAACATAGCCTGGTGCATGAACCCCTGGCTGAGCTAAGTGGGTGTTAACACAGCATATAACCCAGCCTGAGAGACGACTTCCGCTTCATACAAGAGTACCACGCACCGATTTCGACCCACCTCATTCAAGGGCCAGACTTCCACTGCAATCGCCATGATCACTCGAACTGTTTGTGGACACAGCAAACACGGTCTTGGAAACTACGACACACACCAGCTGATGTAGTGCACTTTCTACTCTCTAGTTCCTCTTTTTTTATTAGTTACCTCACGATGGTTTGGGAGGTCTTCTACCCTCCCCACAGCTGGGTCTGGCACCTTACCTTACCTTACGTATACCTTACGATGGTTTCGGAGGTCTTCTACCCCCCACAGCTGGGTCTGGGACCTTACCTTACCTTACGTATACCTTACGATGGTATGGGAGGTCTTCTACCCTCACAGCTGGGTCTGGGACCTTACCTTACCTTACGTATACCTTACGATGGTTTGGGAGGTCTTCTACCCACCCATTAACACGACGATCATACGTCCGTTACTTTATACATCTCTTGGTACACCAATGAAATAAACTTAACCCCATCATGACTTCGTGTCGCTACTGTACCGACGACCTATTCACTACGACAGAAATCATTCAATGAAAGAATGAAAGAAAAATATGAAAGGCCTTGAGGGGCTGGGAGCGTATTTTCCAGTATCAGCCAGGCGTTGCAGCTCGTATATTCCATCTTGTATTCAATTAGCAAATGAGAGGAAGAGGAGCGAAGGAAAATGGGCTGAAAATGTGTTGGCAAAAGGTATTTTTGTTGCCGATTCGAGATGAGATTTTTCTCCCCCCCCCCCCCCTTCTCTTTTCGTGGTTAGGTTGAAAAGACGCGGTCTAATTTGCGTGTTCCGTGGCTGTAAACTGGGTCAAGGAATGGTAAAAAAAGAAAAATCCTCGACAGTTCTGGCTCCTAGCCAAGACCCAGTGTCTCATGAACCCCCCTAATCGAAGCAGGACTTTCCCAGCGAAGCCTCGAACCACCATCTCGCGAACCCGTCCTCCTCCTCTTCCTCCCTCGGTCCCGCTACGAGTCCCGCTCACTACCACACCGAAGCACCAACCGAAACCAGCGTCACATGACTATCATCATACACCAGAGTGCTCAGTGTTCACATCCTGGACTCGAAACTTTACGGCGTTCCGAGGGAGTTCGAAACACTCGATTCGAACCGTGCGCACGCACTTTGCAGTCGGTTCTTATGTTATGTCTGTTCAGTTGACGACCGTGCTTTGAGATGGTTTCCCTGTCGTCCTGAAGGGCGACAAACTGACACGCAAGCAATGAGGGTTTGGTCCATCTTTGCTGTGAGACTCTGTCAGTGCCTTACATCACGCCACCACCACCTGTCGTTAGGGGGGAAGAAGACGTTAAACAACCCTCACCCCCGGTGTGTATGGATCACCTCCAGTTCACTTTGCAGGATGTTCAAAAATAGGTCTTCCGGTCGGGTCCCTCTGCTCGAACACAGTCCAATCTTGGGGAGGAAGGAGGAACGAACCACAAAAGAAGGACTCTCAGGAGGGAGGAACGAACCACAAAAAGAAGGACTCTCAGGAGGGAGGAACGAACCACAAAAGAAGGACTCTCAGGAGGGAGGGAGAAACGAACCACAAAAGAAGGACTCTCAAGAGGGAGGAACGAACCACAAAAAGAAGGACTCTCAAGAGGAAGGAACGAACCACAAAAAGAAGGACTCTCAGGAGGGAGGAACGAACCACAAAAGAAGGACTCTTCGGAGGGAGGAACGAACCACAAAAAGAAGGACTCTCAGGAGGGAGGAACGAACCACAAAAGAAGGACTCTTCGGAGGGAGGAACGAACCACAAAAAGAAGGACTCTCAGGAGGGAGGAACGAACCACAAAAAGAAGGACTCTCAGGAGGGAGGAACGAACCACAAGAAGAAGGACTCTCAGGAGGGAGGGAGGAACGAACCATAAAAAGAAGGACAGGCAGATGTAAAGGACCATTTCCTTCGTGTTCGCTGGGTATAACAGAGATGGGGGTTGTTCACCAGTGGTTCCTACCGCCCTCTCTCTCTCTCTCTCTCTCTCTCTCTCTCTCTCTCTCTCTCTCTCCAGAATGTGGACAGAGTTACGCCTGAATCTGGACAGAGTTACGCCTGAATCTGGACAGAGTTACGCCAGAATGTGGACAGAGTTACGCCAGAACCTGGACAGAGTTACGCCAGAACCTGGACAGAGTTACGCCAGAATTGGACAGAGTTACGCTAGAATCTGGACAGAGTTACGCCAGAATGTGGACAAAGTTACGCCAGAATTGGACAGAGTTACGCTAGAATCTGGACAGAGTTACGCCTGAATCTGGACAGAGTTACGCTAGAATCTGGACAGAGTAACGCCAGAATGTGGACAAAGTTACGCCAGAATGTGACAGAGTTACGCCTGAATCTGGACAGAGTTACGCCAGAATCTGACAGAGTTACGCCGAATCTGGACAGAGTTACGCCGAATCTGGACAGAGTTACGCAGAATGTGGACAGAGTACGCCAGAATGTGGACAAAGTTACGCCAGAATGTGGACAAAGTTACGCCAGAATGTGGCAGAGTTACGCCAGATGTGGACAGAGTTACGCCAGAACCTGGACAGAGTTACGCCTGAATCTGGACAGAGTTACGCCAGAATGTGGGTAGAGTTACGCCAGAACCTGGACAAAGTTACGCCAGAATGTGGACGAGTTACGCCAGAATGTGGACGAGTTACGCCAGAATCTGGACAGAGTAACGCCGGAATGTGGACAGAGTAACGCCAGAATGTGGACAGAGTAACGCCAGAATCTGGACAGAGTTATGCCAGAACCTGGACAGAGTTACGCCAGAATGTGACAGAGTTACGCCTGAATCTGGACAGAGTTACGCCAGAACCTGGACAGAGTTACGCAGAATCTGGACAGAGTTACGCCAGAACCTGGACAGAGTTACGCCTGAATCTGGACAGAGTTACGCCAGAACCTGGACAGAGTTACGCCGAATCTGGACAGAGTTACGCCAGAACCTGGACAGAGTTACGCCGAATCTGGACAGAGTTACGCCGAATCTGGACAGAGTTACGCCAGATGTGGACAGAGTTACGCCAGATGTGGACAGAGTTACGCTAGAATGTGGACAGAGTTACGCCAGAATCTGGACAGAGTTACGCCAGAATCTGGGCAGAGTTACGCCAGAACCTGGACAAAGTTACGCCAGAATGTGGGCAGAGTTACGCCTGAATCTGGACAGAGTTACGCCTGAATCTGGACAGAGTTACGCCTGAATCTGGACAGAGTTACGCCAGAATTGGACAGAGTTACGCCTGAATGTGGACAGAGTTACGCCTGAATCTGGACAGAGTTACGCTAGAATCTGGACAGAGTACGCCAGAATGTGGACAGAGTTACGCCTGAATCTGGACAGAGTTACGCTAGAATCTGGACAGAGTTACGCCGAATCTGGACAGAGTTACGCCAGAACCTGGACAGAGTTACGCCAGAATTGGACAGAGTTACGCCAGAACCTGGACAAAGTTACGCCAGAATGTGGGTAGAGTTACGCCAGAATTGGACAGAGTTACGCCAGAATGTGGACAAAGTTACGCTAGAATCTGGACAGAGTTACGCCGAATCTGGACAGAGTTACGCCAGAATCTGGGCAGAGTTACGCTAGAATCTGGACAGAGTTACGCCAGAACCTGGACAAAGTTACGCTAGAATCTGGACAGAGTAACGCCGGAATGTGGACAGAGTTACGCCAGAACCTGGACAAAGTTACGCTAGAATCTGGACAGAGTACGCCAGAATGTGGACAGAGTTACGCCAGAACCTGGACAAAGTTACGCCAGAATTGGACAGAGTTACGCAGAATGTGGACAGAGTTACGCCAGAACCTGGACAAAGTTACGCCAGAATTGGACAGAGTTACGCCAGAATGTGGGCAGAGTTACGCCAGAACCTGGACAAAGTTACGCCAGAATTGGACAGAGTTACGCTAGAATGTGGACAGAGTAACGCCAGAATGTGGACAAAGTTACGCTAGAATCTGGACAGAGTTACGCCAGAACCTGGACAAAGTTACGCCAGAATGTGGACAGAGTTACGCCAGAATGTGGGCAGAGTTACGCCAGAACCTGGACAAAGTTACGCCAGAATGTGGACGAGTTACGCCAGAATGTGGACAGAGTTACGCCAGAACCTGGACAAAGTTACGCCAGAATGTGACAGAGTTACGCCAGAATGTGGACGAGTTACGCCAGAACCTGGACAAAGTTACGCCAGAATTGGACAGAGTTACGCAGAATGTGGACAGAGTAACGCCGGAATGTGCACAGAGTTACGCCAGATGTGGACAGAGTTACGCAGAATCTGGACAGAGTAACGCCAGAATGTGGACAGAGTACGCCAGAATGTGGACAGAGTTACGCCAGAATATGGACAGAGTTACGCAGAATGTGGACAGAGTTACGCCTGAATCTGGACAGAGTTACGCCAGAATGTGGGTAGAGTTACGCCAAAATGTGAGTAGAGTAACGCCAGAATCTGGACAGAGTTACGCCAGAATCTGGACAGAGTTACGCCTGAATCTGGACAGAGTTACGCCGAATCTGGACAGAGTTACGCCTGAATCTGGACAGAGTTACGCCTGAATCTGGACAGAGTTACGCCAGAATCTGGGCAGAGTTACGCCAGAATCTGGGCAGAGTTACGCCTGAATCTGGACAGAGTAACGCCAGAATGTGGACAGAGTAACGCCAGAATGTGGACAAAGTTACGCTAGAATCTGGACAGAGTAACGCCAGAATCTGGACAGAGTTACGCCAGAATCTGGACAGAGTTATGCCAGAACCTGGACAGAGTTACGCCGAATCTGGACAGAGTTACGCCAGAACCTGGACAGAGTTACGCCAGAACCTGGACAGAGTTACGCTAGAATCTGGACAGAGTTACGCCGAATCTGGACAGAGTTACGCCAGAATGTGGGTAGAGTTACGCCAGAATCTGGACAGAGTTACGCCAGAACCTGGACAGAGTTACGCCAGAACCTGGACAAAGTTACGCCAGAATCTGGGCAGAGTTACGCCAGAATCTGGGCAGAGTTACGCCAGAATCTGGACAGAGTTACGCCTGAATCTGGACAGAGTTACGCCGAATCTGGACAGAGTAACGCCGGAATGTGCACAGAGTTACGCCAGAATGTGGGCAGAGTTACGCCTGAATGTGGACAGAGTAACGCCAGAATGTGGGCAGAGTTACGCCAGAATCTGGGCAGAGTTACGCCAGAATGTGGGTAGAGTTACGCCTGAATGTGGACAGAGTAACGCCAGAATCTGGACAGAGTTACGCCGAATCTGGACAGAGTTACGCCAGAACCTGGACAGAGTTACGCCAGAACCTGGACAGAGTTACGCTAGAATCTGGACAGAGTACGCCAGAATGTGGCAGAGTTACGCCAGAATCTGGGCAGAGTTACGCTAGAATCTGGACAGAGTAACGCCAGAATGTGGACAAAGTTACGCCAGAATGTGGACAGAGTTACGCCAGAATGTGGACAGAGTAACGCCGGAATGTGGACAGAGTAACGCCGGAATGTGGACAGAGTAACGCCGGAATGTGGACAGAGTAACGCCGGAATGTGCACAGAGTTACGCCAGAATCTGGACAGAATTACGCTAGAATCTGGACAGAGTTACGCCTGAATCTGGACAGAGTTACGCCTGAATCTGGACAGAGTTACGCCGAATCTGGACAGAGTTACGCTAGAATCTGGACAGAGTTACGCCTGAATCTGGACAGAGTTACGCCTGAATCTGGACAGAGTTACGCCTGAATCTGGACAGAGTTACGCTAGAATCTGGACAGAGTTACGCCAGAACCTGGACAGAGTTACGCCGAATCTGGACAGAGTTACGCCGAATCTGGACAGAGTTACGCCAGAATCTGGACAGAGTAACGCCAGAATGTGGGCAGAGTTACGCCAGAACCTGGACAGAGTTACGCCTGAATCTGGACAGAGTACGCCAGAATGTGGACAGAGTACGCCAGAATGTGGACGAGTTACGCCAGAATTGGACAGAGTTACGCCGAATCTGGACAGAGTAACGCCAGAATGTGGACAGAGTACGCCAGAATGTGGACAGAGTTACGCCAGAATGTGGACGAGTTACGCCAGAATGTGGACGAGTTACGCCAGAATCTGGGCAGAGTTACGCTAGAATGTGGACAGAGTAACGCCAGAATGTGGACAAAGTTACGCTAGAATCTGGACAGAGTAACGCCGGAATGTGCACAGAGTTACGCCAGAATGTGGGCAGAGTTACGCTAGAATGTGGACAGAGTTACGCTAGAATCTGGACAGAGTTACGCTAGAATGTGGACAGAGTTACGCTAGAATCTGGACAGAATTACGCTAGAATCTGGACAGAGTAACGCCGGAATGTGGACAGAGTAACGCCGGAATGTGCACAGAGTTACGCCAGAATATGGACAGAGTTACGCAGAATGTGGACAGAGTTACGCCTGAATGTGGACAGAGTTACGCCGAATCTGGACAGAGTACGCCAGAATGTGGCAGAGTTACGCCAGAATATGGACAGAGTTACGCTAGAATCTGGACAGAGTTACGCCAGAACCTGGACAGAGTTACGCCAGAACCTGGACAGAGTTACGCCAGAATCTGGACAGAGTTACGCCAGAATCTGGACAGAGTAACGCCAGAATGTGGGCAGAGTTACGCTAGAATCTGGACAGAGTTACGCTAGAATCTGGACAGAGTAACGCCAGAATCTGGGCAGAGTTACGCCAGAATTGGACAGAGTTACGCCTGAATCTGGACAGAGTTACGCCAGAATGTGGACAAAGTTACGCTAGAATCTGGACAGAATTACGCTAGAATCTGGACAGAATTACGCTAGAATCTGGACAGAGTTACGCCAGAATGTGGACAAAGTTACGCCAGAATTCTGGATAAAGTTACGCCAGAATGTGGATAGAGTAACGCCAGAATGTGGGCACAGTTACGCCAGAATATGGACAGAGTTACGCCAGAATGTGGACAGAGTTACGCCAGAATGTGGACAGAGTTACGCCAGAATGTGGACAGAGTTACGCCAGAATCTGGGCAGAGTTACGCCAGAACCTGGACAGAGTTACGCCAGAATCTGGACAGAGTTACGCCAGAATCTGGACAGAGTAACGCCAGAATGTGGGCAGAGTTACGCCTGAATGTGGACAGAGTTACGCCAGAATGTGGACAGAGTTACGCCAGAATGTAGGTAGAGTTACGCCTGAATCTGGACAGAGTTACGCCTGAATCTGGACAGAGTTACGCCAGAATGTGGACAGAGTTACGCCAGAATCTGGACAGAGTAACGCCAGAATGTGGACAGAGTTACGCTAGAATGTGGACAGAGTTACGCCAGAATGTGGACAGAGTTACGCCAGAATGTGGACAGAGTTACGCTAGAATGTGGACAGAGTTACGCCAGAATGTGGGTAGAGTTACGCCAGAATCTGGACAGAGTTACGCCTGAATCTGGACAGAGTAACGCCGGAATGTGCACAGAGTTACGCCAGAATCTGGACAGAGTTACGCCAGAATCTGGGCAGAGTTACGCCCAAATCTGGACTCCGGAGTTACGCCAGAATGTGGACAGAGTTACGCCAGAACCTGGACAAAGTTACGCTAGAATCTGGACAGAATTACGCCAGAATGTGGACAGAGTAACGCCAGAATGTGGGTAGAGTTACGCCTGAATCTGGACAGAGTTACGCCAAAATCTGGACAAAGTTACGCCAGAATGTGGACAGAGTAACGCCAGAATGTGGACAGAGTAACGTCAGAATGTGGACAGAGTTACGCCAGAATGTGGGCAGAGTTACGCCAGAATATGGACAGAGTTACGCCTGAATCTGGACAGAGTTACGCCTGAATCTGGACAGAGTTACGCCTGAATCTGGACAGAGTAACGCCAGAATGTGGACAGAGTTACGCCTCAATCTGGGCAGAGTTACGCCAGAATATGGACAGAGTTACGCCTGAATCTGGACAGAGTTACGCCTGAATCTGGACAGAGTTACGCCAGAATCTGGACAGAGTAACGCCAGAATGTAGGCAGAGTTACGCTAGAATCTGGACAGAATTACGCTAGAATCTGGACAGAATTACGCTAGAATCTGGACAGAGTAACGCCGGAATGTGGACAGAGTTACGCCAGAATCTGGACAGAGTTATGCCAGAACCTGGACAGAGTTACGCCAGAATCTGGACAGAGTTACGCCAGAATGTGGACAGAGTTACGCCAGAACCTGGGTAGAGTACGCCAGAATGTGGGCAGAGTTACGCTAGAATCTGGACAGAGTAACGCCGGAATGTGGACAGAGTTACGCCAGAACCTGGACAGAGTTACGCCAGAATCTGGGCAGAGTTACGCCCAAATCTGGACTCCGGAGTTACCCCAATATCTAAGAAAATACGTCGGTGACATCCCCCGCTGGACGAGCACACATACCTTAAAAAGATCAGACACCACTGCAATACGGAGGCTGCGTGAGCCTACAGATCCCCGTCCTCCAACAGTCTGGTGGAACACAGGAACACCACAACACCCTCCTGCCGGAAGGGTCTATGGGACGGTGGGTAGTATATATAGAAGACCTCCCAAACCATCGTAAGGTATACGTAAGGTAAGGTAAGGTGCCAGACCCAGCTGTGTGGGGGGAGGGTAGAAGACCTCCCAAACCATCGTAAGGTATACGTAAGGTAAGGTAAGGTCCCAGACCCAGCTGTGTGTGGGGGGTAGAAGACCTCCCAAACCATCGTAAGGTATACGTAAGGTAAGGTAAGGTCCCAGACCCAGCTATGTGGGAGGGTAGAAGACCTCCCAAACCGTCGTAAGGTATACGTAAGGTAAGGTAAGGTCCCAGACCCAGCTGTGTGGGGGTAGAAGACCTCCCAAACCATCGTAAGGTATACGTAAGGTAAGGTAAGGCCCCCCCAGACCCAGCTGTGGGGCAAGGGAGGGGCAACACAACTCTGGAACGATCGTAAAGTACACAACAACAAAGACCTCAACCACCAAACGGTCTTTGGAAACTCTAAGACCCCAGGGAGATGACAGAGGCCGCCCCAAAATCTCCAACTTGATGGGAAACTTCGAAAGCCACTTCGAAGCCCTGTCCCTCATCCTATACCTGCAGAGACTAAGGCCATTCCTCCACTAGTCTCTAGGGGGAAAGGGGAAGAATGGCTAATCTCCTGTTCGTCTCCAAAAGCCTTTAACCCAGTACAACTAATGGCCATCCGGGGCTGCGCCGACCGCTCCAAATTCTACGACGCCTTCTTGAAAGATGGGAATCGAGGATCTCCGTATTAAAGCCCCACCATCCCTATCTAAAGTTGATCCCCTAACCTTCCTTTACCTCCGTCTATAGCGCTGGAGAGGGGTTAGAAAGGGGCCGGGGGGGGCCGTCTATATCACTGGCTCGTAGTCCAATACAATTTTCTTGCAGTCTGACATGGCCTGAAGGGATCTTAGAAAACGAGGATGTTAGAAAACGAGGATGTTTCTTGCCTTAGTACGACACACCACCTCTCATGGACTCTGAGATAAATGCTAAATAAATAATTTAGACAACGTAAAACACCCAAGAGGGCAAGAAAACACACAAACAAAATGTAAATATATATAAAAAAGAAAATATGTACTTAATGAAAGCCACCACAGTGCTTGTAAGAACACTGGGGTACAGGAGATATGAGGATTTCAAAATCGACGCCAGTGATTCAGTAACTTTGAATTCTTTTTTTTTTTGGAATTACATTAATATTCTGGCAAATTAAATGTAACTGTACTGTTATGATTTTCGTGACATTAATAAGAGAGGTTCCTCGAGATTGGATTGACGTTCGAGTATCCATGAAATATCAGGAAGACGATGGTACGACCCTTGAGTACGACGGTACGACCCTTGAGACACGACGGTACGACCCCTTGAGACACGACGGTACGACCCCTTGAGACACGACGGTACGACCCCTTGAGACACGACGGTACGACTGTTGAAGCACGAGCGTACGACCCTTGAAGCACCACGATGATACGACCCTTGAAGCACCACAATGGTACGACCCTTGTAACACGATGGTACGACCCTTAAAGCACCACGATAGTACGACCCTTGAAACATGACGTTACGACCCTTGTACAATGGTACGAGCCCTGAGACACGACGGTACGACCCTTGAAACACCAGGACAACACAACCCTTGAAGTACAATGGTACGACCCTTGAGACAAGACGGTACGACCCTTGAGGGATATGCTGACGAGGCTTTGGACCTGACATTTAAATGCCGAGGCAAAGTGAACAACGTCACACCCAAGGGTCGTCCCGTCGTGCTCAAGGGTCGTCCCGTCGTGCTCAAGGGTCGTCCCGTCGTGCTCAAGGGTCGTCCCGTCGTGCTCAAGGGTCGTACCGTCGTGCTCAATGGTCGTACCGTCGTGCTTCAAGGGTCGTACCGTCGTGCTTCAAGGGTCGTACCGTCGTGCTTGAAGGGTCGCACCGTCGTGCTCAAAGGGCGAAGCTAGGACGCCATTTGGTAAACAAGTTCCCAAGTGCACTTTCGTGCAATCATCACATCCTCAGGGGAGACACAAGAGAGAAAGATACCAGTCAGTTGATGTACGACGAAGAAGTCGTAGCCAGGAGGGTAATAGTCGCCTTTAAGATGACGAGCTGACTGAGATAAGCGGTTTAGCAAGATTCTATCACTCGCCCTCACCTGGAGACATGCATCTCTTGATGATGACGAAGAGGTGTGGGTTAATAACATTCAAATGACAGATTAAAAAGGTTGTCTCACAAGTGGGGGGGCAGGGCAGGCACGTCTGGGGAGAGGGGGAGGCGGTGTGTGAGAGTGGGGGGGGAGAGGGGGTTATGAGTGCATCAGTGAGACGCGTTTGGGAGTGGAATGTGAGAGTAATGAGTGGATGATGACGTCTGCGTTAAGAGGGAGTGGGAAGGGTGGGGTGGGGATGGGTGAGATGGGTGGAATGGATGAGTGTGTGTGTGTGTGTGTGTGTGTGTGTGTGTGTGTGTGTGTGTGCCACGTCAGACGAAGGTCAGGCCGACAGAGTTTCTCCTGACCTTTCCTCCCACCTTCGACACCCACCTCTTCCCCAACCTCACAAACACATACCTTTCTTTTTTCTTTTAAATATAGTGATTACTGCGCAGCAGGTGGGACAGAGGATAGGATGGTCCGAAACATCTCTATGGCCTAAAACAATTCTGTGGCCTAAAACATCTCTATGGCCTGGATATCTCAATGGCCTGAAACATCTCTGTGGCCTCAAAGATCTCTGTGGCCTAAAAGATCTCTACGGCCTAAAAGATCTCAACGGCCTAAAACATCTGTGGCCCAAAACATCTCTATGGCCTAAAACATCTCTGTGGCCTAAAACATCTCAATGGCCTAAAACACCTCTATGGCCTGAAACATCTTTATAGCCTAAAACACCTTTATGTCCTAAAACATCTCTATGGCCTAATACATCTCTATGGCCTGAAACACCTCTATGGCATGAAACATCTCTATATGGTTTAAAACATCTCTATGGCCTGAAAAAATTCGCCAACATCTCGCACCATCTCCTGCACTCGGTAAACAATGACCGGGACTTGCTCGGCAGTATAACCTTGTGTTGCTCCTAAGGGCAAATAAACGTGAAACTTCTTGTATTCAGATACGATTCCCGCTCTGAAAGGCGTACTAGACCAAGCCAGGATGTGGTGGCTACGTTAACCTATTGTCCGCGGCCTCCAACAGTCTGATTGAGCAAAGGAACAGAACGGTAGCGTGGCCCCCAGACCCAGCCGTGTGGGGGAGGGTAGAAGACCTCCCAAACCATCGTAAGGTATACGTAAGGTAAGGTAAGGTCCCAGACCCAGCCGTGTGGGGGAGGGTAGAAGACCTCCCAAACCATCGTAAGGTATACGTAAGGTAAGGTAAGGTCCCAGACCCAGCTGTGTGGGGGAGGGTAGAAGACCCCCCCAAACCATCGTAAGGTATACGTAAGGTAAGGTAAGGTCCCAGACCCAGCTGTGTGGGGGAGGGTAGAAGACCTCCCAAACCATCGTAAGGTATACGTAAGGTAAGGTAAGGTCCCAGACCCAGCTGTGTGGGTCAGGGTAGAAGACCTCCCAAACCATCGTAAGGTACACGTAAGGTAAGGTAAGGTCCCGGACCCAGCTGTGTGGGGAAGGTAGAAGACCTCCCAAACCATCGTAAGGTATACGTAAGGTAAGGTAAGGTCCCAGACCCAGCTGTGTGTGGGAGGGTAGAAGACCTCCCAAACCATCGTAAGGTATACGTAAGGTAAGGTAAGGTCCCAGACCCAGCTGTGTGGGAGGGTAGAAGACCTCCCAAACCATCGTAAGGTATACGTAAGGTAAGGTAAGGTCCCAGACCCAGCTGTGTGTGGGAGGGTAGAAGACCTCCCAAACCATCGTAAGGTATACGTAAGGTAAGGTAAGGTCCCAGACCCAGCTGTGTGGGGGAGGGTAGAAGACCTCCCAAGCCATCGTAAGGTATACGTAAGGTAAGGTAAGGTCCCAGACCCAGCTGTGTGGGGGAGGGTAGAAGACCTCCCAAACCATCGTAAGGCATACGTAAAGTTAAGCTACGACCCCACAGCAAGGCGTGGGGGTTGGGTGGGAGGGGTGGAGTGTGGACGACCTCCGGAACCATCGTTACACTTTCTGCAACGTGTCTGGTCCCGGACTACCTTGGGGGAGTGGAACGTATTGCTCTTTACCTTTAGGTGGCAATGTAAAAGGTTCTTAACAAGGCGTCCACTAAATAACTGTGGCTTTGAGGTGGAGAACACAGGACACAGGGGCGTAATCTTTCTCCCTCCCTTTTGACATTCTCACGATTCTCCTTGCGACATATCTGTTCTCCAGGGGGCTTGGGCTTCCGTCTCTACCCTACCCAAGGGTGTCCATTGTAGGGAACTGGATCTTCTATGAGCTTGTGTTGTTATGACGTATTTATGATTTGCCTAATCGTACAGTACAGGGGAGGGAGTTCTTCACTCGTGGGGTTCCCCCGTGTGCCTTCTACGTCGTAATGACGACATCTATATACGGCTTTTGCCGTCCTGCTAATCAGTTTTGATAACTGTAAAGGTAATCGTAAATGATAACATCCATCAGATCCAACACAATCGTCATTCCAATCCCCGGCTCACTTCGGCCGCTTGCTGCTAGTCATCAGTGAGTGAATCAAAGACACATCCATTTAGCTATGCAGTTATATAGTTATCTATCTCATTCTACCGCGGAAAGGGGAAAAAAAATATCTCATATTCATCAGCACAAATTATGCTCCAAATCATATCTCATATTCATTCGTCCAAATTATGCTCCAAATCATCTTGGGTGCCTAGCCATCTCCTTCATTCTTTTTCGCAACAGATTAACGCAGATATTTTTCCTATCGCCATACCACTCCAATGTTTTGCGGCCTCTTGAAAAAAAAAAACGATGGCACGACCCTTGAGTACGACGCGTACGACCCCGGAGCAACGACGCTTACGACCCCTCTGGGGGGGCGGCACCATGGCGCGACTTTCATTCCTTTGACCTTTGACTGTCAACTGAACGGGTCAAGCCATCACATCTAAAAGGCCACCTCCCCCATGTCGTGTCCACGGAGGCCTCCTCCCCCCAGCCTCACTTTGAAGCCTCGGTCCAAATTCCATCCTTTGCCGACCCTCCAACACACACACACACACACACACACACACACACACACACACTCACACACACACACACGCTTCCGGGAAAAGGGTGACAGGACATCAAACCCCTCCCCTTCCCTCCCTCTCTCCCTGCCACACGTCAAAGTCGTAGAAATGGGTGGAATCCAACCTTTTTACCTCTCCACCTAAAACCTCACTTAATACCGACCAAAAAAGAGAAAGTCCCTTTTACCTAAAACCGTTAGTACCGTCTCTTACACCACCCACCTAATAAAAAAAGAAAGAAATCCCTTAACACTGAGAAAAGCCCTTCTACCTAAAACGTCTTTAAAAGCCTCTCTGAAACCACTTACCTAAAATCACCCCCCCCCCTTATCGATCATCGACAAATACCCTCCAAACCCTAAAATGCTTAAAAACCTGCCTCTCTCTCTCTCTCTCTCTCTCTCTCTCTCTCTCTCTCTCTCTCTCTCTCTCTCTCTCTCTCTCTCTCTCTCTCTCTCTCTCTCACACCCCACACCTCCCCACGGGCAAAAGCCCGCTTCACAGACATCAAAAACCTTGCCCCCGGCCCTCACCCTGGGCGCCAGTGGGACCAAACCACCCCACCCCATAACAAAATCCCACTGTGACCGATGAAGTTCCGGAGAGCGAGTGTGAATTAATAACAGCAATTGTACAGTGGCAGCATCCACAGCTGGGGCGCGTACATGAGAGGGGGGGGAGAAGGGACACCCTGTGTGTATATATTCCAAGTTCAGATATATATATATATATATATATATATATATATATATATATATATATATATATATATATATATATATATATACCTATGAGTCCACGGGGAAAATGAAACACGAAAACACGTAGACTCATAGGAATATCTTGATCGCGCGCAAAATTGTGATCCTTTCCAACTATATATATATATATATATATATATATATATATATATATATATATATATATTATCCCTGGGGATAGGGGAGAAAGAATACTTCCCATGTATTCCCTGCATGTCGTAGAAGGCGACTAAAAGGGGAGGGAGCGGGTGGCTGGAAATCCTCCCCTCTCGCTTTTTTTTTAATTTTCCAAAAGAGGGAACAGAGAAGGGGGCCAGGTGAGGATATTCCCTCAAAGGCCCAGTCCTCTGTTCTCAACGCTACCTTATGGGTCGTTTGGTGTTGTGTGAGATCGTAACTTCCCCAAGACTCAGGAGGTGCATGGCCCTATGCTCTAGGGCGGCCCGCTGGTGGTGAGGTGACCTAGGCACTGGGCCTAGGGGCCTTGTTATCCCAACCCGGGCCCTACGAGAGCCAGGAGAGGGGTGGGGGGGACGATTCACACACGCCGTCTACAAGGCTTGGGGCTACATGCTAAGGAGGCGTGGTACCATTCAACCCTTACAGATCTATGGGACTCCCACGCCGCTTATATAGCTGGCTACGTCTACAAGGCGTGGTGGTTACATGTTAAGGAGGCGTGGTACCATTCAACCCTTACAGATCTAAACTGGCTACGTCTACAAGGAGTGGTGGCTGCTACATGTCAATCAGGCGTGGTACCGTTCAACCCTTACAGATCTAAACCCTCTACGTCTACAAGGCGTGGTGGGCGGCTACACGTCATTCAGACGTGGTACCGTTGGACCCTTACAGATCTAAACCCTCTACGTCTACAAGGCGTGGTGGGCGGCTACACGTCAATCAGACGTGGTACCGTTCTATGCCCAGCTTGGCAGGGAGTTCAGAGCTGAGCATCAGTTTTCCTCAGTGTCTTCTCCCTTGGGCCAGTTGGCTGCGTCTATATCGCGAGGGTCGTGCCAGTTGCTGAATCGATGTTTGTACTATTATAGAGATGGGTTATGAGGGCTGCCGAGCGACACGACTAGGAGGATCCCATTCCCTTATATGCCTTAACGGAAAAGAGAGTTGGAATTGAACTGGGAGGGATGGCGAAGGGTAATGTTCTACGGTCTTCGAGGCGTGTCGTGCCATTTATTTTTTCTTCTTTTTTGAGGGATTACCTCTGGTGGCAAGCCTTCTAGTGATGTCCAGAGGATAAATGAGGATAAACCTCTCCCAGTGTATGAAAAAAAAAAGCTGTTCCAGGCAGTTCACAGCCCCTTCACCGCGTCAATACGAGGCGGGTGAAAGATCTCTTCCCACACTTCTAAACGCGACGAATTTCGCTCACGTTCGAAGTGTGTTGCTGGGACGCAGGAGTAACCCATTCAAGAGGGCGTTAGTGCCGCCCTGTGCAGTGGAGTGGAGTTTGAGACTTGGATTCCTGTGTGTGTGTGTGTGTGTGTGTGTGTGTGTGTGTGTGTGTGTGTGTGTGTGGGTGGTTTAAGGTCTTGTACAGTCGGTGAACTGTGGATACAGGTGTTGTCAATGATGCGTTTCTTGGTGGTAGGGTTAGAATGGCGAGGTAACAGACTACTGAGGTGCGCGCGCGAAGGGACTGGTGGGGTTGGATGAGAGGGGTACACTGTGATCTCTTCGTCTGACCCCGGTTCGGCTCATTGACACAACACGTCGCCCCCCGTATACCACCACCACGCGGCTCCAAATCACTCTAAAGTCATTCTTCCACCTTCTGAACCACCAGTTACAGTACAGTGTTAACTTCAGCACACACACACTATCCACCATCACCATCCATAACAATATAATTATATATCTATAACTATATAACTAAATATCCATAACTATATAACTATATATCCAAAAAACTATAAAACTATATAACTCCTCTGTGCGCATTTATGTATGTGAGCTGGTCGGGTGTTCAATCTAAGTACCGAATGACAAGAATAGAAAAAAAAAAGAAAAATCGAGAGAGAGAGAGAGAGAGAGAGAGAGAGAGAGAGAGAGAGAGAGAGAGAGAGAGAGAGAATTTGAAAAAATTCACTTTCCCAGCCCGCG
The DNA here is from genome assembly GCF_036320965.1 of Panulirus ornatus. Taxonomy (NCBI): domain Eukaryota; kingdom Metazoa; phylum Arthropoda; class Malacostraca; order Decapoda; family Palinuridae; genus Panulirus; species Panulirus ornatus. The sequence goes on along the minus strand of NC_092259.1, from coordinate 4,246,126 downwards.
TCCATCATCCCCCCCCCCTCCTCCTCATATACATATATACATACACAAATGAAAAGCTTTTTTTTTCGCTTCCTTTTGCTGGAGCCGCGCGCGCGCGCGGGCGCTGTGTCCAGGCGGTCAACGCCTGCCACTTACCACAAGGTCGTACAGTAATACATCCAATGTTCACCAATCACCCTTACGCCAGCGAGTGTGACCAATCCAATCACGAGAACAGCCAGTGAAAGGTCCAATCACGAGAACAGCCGTTGATTCGCCCAATCACGAGAACAGCCAGTGAAAGGTCCAATCACGAGAACAGCCGTTGATTCGCCCAATCATGGTAACAGCCAATGAATAGTCCAATCACGAGAACAGCCAGTGAAAGGTCCAATCACGAGAACAGCTAGTCCACAGTCCAATCACGAGAACAGCTAGTCCATAGTCCAATCACGGGAACAGCCGTTGATTCGCCCAATCACGAGAACAGCCGGTGCATAGTCCAATCACGAGAACAGCCGGTGCATAGTCCAATCACGAGAACAGCCAGTGAAAGGTCCAATCACGAGAACAGCCGTTGATTCGCCCAATCACGGTGAATGGTCCAATCACGAGAACAGCCACCCGATCATCACAAGAGAAAGGCAATAAAGATCAATGATAGTATTGCTATACCTTGAGATGTAGTCTATATAACATCTCTAGTTATACAGACTACATCTCTAGTTATATAGACTACATCTCTAGTTATATAGACTACATCTCTAGTTATATAGACTACATCTCTAGTTATATAGACTACATCTCTAGTTATATAGACTACATCTCTAGTTATATAGACTACATCTCTAGTTATATAGACTACATCTCTAGTTATATAGACTACATCTCTAGTTATATAGACTACATCTCTAGTTATATAGACTACATCTCTAGTTATATAGACTACATCTCTAGTTATATAGACTACATCTCTAGTTATATAGACTACATCTCTAGTTATACAGACTACATCTCTAGTTATATAGACTACATCTCTAGTTATATAGACTACATCTCTAGTTATATAGACTACATCTCTAGTTATATAGACTACATCTCTAGTTATATAGACTACATCTCTAGTTATATAGACTACATCTCTAGTTATACAGACTACATCTCTAGTTATACAGACTACATCTCTAGTTACACAGACTACATCTCTAGTTATACAGACTACATCTCTAGTTATATAGACTACATCTCTAGTTATATAGACTACATCTCTAGTTATATAGACTACATCTCTAGTTATATAGACTACATCTCTAGTTATATAGACTACATCTCTAGTTATACAGACTACATCTCTAGTTATATAGACCACATCTCTAGTTATATAGACTACATCTCTAGTTATACAGACTACATCTCTAGTTACACAGACTACATCTCTTGTTACACAGACTACATCTCTAGTTATACAGACTACATCTCTAGTTACACAGACTACATCTCTAGTTACACAGACTACATCTCTAGTTACACAGACAACATCTCTAGTTACACAGACTACATCTCTAGTTACACAGACTACATCTCTAGTTACACAGACTACATCTCTATAACCAGAGATGCAGTGAATTGTATATTGCATTCCCTCTATAAAATTTCAGTTCAGAAAGGAACACAAAAGAGACACATACCCAATTATCATCTAGGAGCGAGTCTGTGTTGCTAGCAACATTCTCCCGCAACACTTATCCCACATCTCAACCCTGTCCCAGCCGACACTTTATTCATTTTCAAAAAAGGGAAACACTAAATGGTCTCTCCATGTAGTCGAACAGTCATGCATTATACTGAAACACATTCGTAATAGTTCATTCACCGTATTTGCATATTCTATTTTTCCTTTTATAACATCACGGGCGCCAGGCACGGGGTAGAAAAAAAAAAATAAATAAATTATAACTCGTCCAACGCAGCAATGCCTTAAATGGAACAGGATAAATGGATAAAAAGGGAATAAATATAGGCAAGAGGGTGCGAGACGGGAAGATTAAATAATCGAAGCCTTTTTCTTTCTGAGGGAGGAAGGAAGGGGGAGGATTTGGGGAGTCGTAGGTGACACAGAAAACGCGAAAAGGTAAAAAAAAGATAAAAAAGAAGTTCAAAAGTTTGATAAGAGAGGGGGTTAAAGAAAGGTCCAGGTTACTACGCAGCAGCGAGGATGAGACACGAAGAGAGGTGATCGAGTTCCAAAGCTCAGCGGTGGAGGGAGGGAGAAGAATATGGACACCACAACGGCTCATCCTCGAGTTGCCGACGGCCCACACAGTCATCATGTGACGCACTGGCTTGACGAGGACTGTGGTCCGAGCTCATGGACTTTACTTATGCGACAGACAACAAAGAGCGTATCATATTACGAAAATGAAAAGCTGTCATCTTTCATGTTCAAAGCACTTCGCCAGTACAATAATAATAACAATAATAATAATAATAATAATAATAATAATGATAATAATATTATTTATACTACTACTGCTACTACTACTACTACTACTACTAATAATAATAATAATAATAATAATAATAATAATAATAATAATAATAATAATAATAATAATGATAATAATAATGATAATAATATTATTTATACTACTACTGCTACTACTACTACTACTACTACTACTACTAATAATAATAATAATAATAATAATAAAAATAATAATAATAATAATAATAATAATAATAATAATAATAATAATAATATTATTATGCAAGGACATGGTCACACCCATCGACAACGGTAACCTCCAGAAGACCGATTTCGACGATGAAGGCCTGCACTGTGGCTGAGAGATTGACTTGAGGAGGCAGAAGTGATATTGTGACAGTGATCGTGTCAGCGTCGCGTCGCCTCGCCGCAGTGTATCGAGACAGACTTCCCCAGAACTTTTAAAGGGGAAGTAAATGTTTATAATTGTGTTAATGGAGTGATAGTTTTCATGCATGGTGTTTTCGACAAGAAAATAGTGAAGTTGGAAAAAAATGTAGCTTAGACATTGAAGCTTATTGATACAGTGGTGAAATTGATGAGAACTGCTATTGACGTTTGTGTGAATAAATTGTACATTTCCTTTTCCATAGCCAGAGGTTGAACCATTATGTGACATTCATTTTTTTTCATTCATTTCAAGCTAAAAGTTTGTTTTATAAATTGTTTCTTACATTTTTCATATGTATATATATGTATGTGTGTGTGTGTGTGTGTATGTGCGTATGTATGTGTATGTGTGTGTGTGTGTATATGTATATATATATGTATATTATCCCTGGGGATAGGGGTGAAAGAATACTTCCCACGTATTCCTCGCGTGTCGTAGAAAGCGACTAGAGGGGACGGGAGCGGGGGGCCGGAAATCCTCCCCTCCTTGTATTAACTTTCTAAAATGGGAAACAGAAGAAGGAGTCACGCGGGGAGTGATCATCCTCCTCGAAGGCTCAGAGTGGGATGCCTAAATGTGTGTGGATGTAACCAAGATGTGAAAAAAGGAGAGATAGGTAGTATGTTTGAGGAAAGGAACCTGGATGTTTTGGCTCTGAGTGAAACGAAGCTCAAGGGTAAAGGGGAAGAGTGGTTTGGAAATGTCTGGGGAGTGAAGTCAGGGGTTAGTGAGAGGACAAGAGCAAGGGAAGGAGTAGCAATACTCCTGAAACAGGAGTTGTGGGAGTATGTGATAGAATGCAAGAAAGTAAATTCTCGATTAATATGGGTAAAACTGAAAGTTGATGGAGAGAGGTGGGTGATTATTGGTGCATATGCACCTGGGCATGAGAGGAAAGATCATGAGAGGCAAGTGTTTTGGGAGCAGCTAAATGAGTGTGTTAGCGGTTTTGATGCACGAGACCGGGTTATAGTGATGGGTGATTTGAATGCAAAGGTGAGTAATGTGGCAGTTGAGGGAATAATTGGTATGCATGGGGTGTTCAGTGTTGTAAATGGAAATGGTGAAGAGCTTGTAGATTTATGTGCTGAAAAAGGACTGATGATTGGGAATACCTGGTTTAAAAAGCGAGATATACATAAGTATACTTATGTAAGTAGGAGAGATGGCCAGAGAGCGTTATTGGATTACGTGTTAATTGACAGGCGCGCGAAAGAGAGACTTTTGGATGTTAATGTGCTGAGAGGTGCAAATGGAGGGATGTCTGATCATTATCTTGTGGAGGCTAAGGTGAAGATTAGTATGGGTTTTCAGAAAAGAGGAGTGAATGTTGGGGTGAAGAAGGTGGTGAGAGTAAGTGAGCTTGGGAAGGAGACCTGTGTGGGGAAGTACCAGGAGAGACTGTGTACAGAATGGAAAAAGGTGACAACAATGGAAGTAAGGGGAGTGGGGGAGGAATGGGATGTATTTAGGGAATCAGTGATGGATTGCGCAAAAGATGCTTGTGGCATGAGAAGAGTGGGAGGTGGGCTGTTTAGAAAGGGTAGTGAGTGGTGGGATGAAGAAGTAAGAGTATTAGTGAAAGAGAAGAGAGAGGCATTTGGACGATTTTTGCAGGGAAAAAATGCAATTGAGTGGGAGAAGTATAAAAGAAAGAGACAGGAGGTCAAGAGAAAGGTGCAAGAGGTGAAAAAAAGGGCAAATGAGAGTTGGGGTGAGAGACTATCAGTAAATTTTAGGGAGAATAAAAAGATGTTCTGGAAGGAGGTAAATAGGGTGCGTAAGACAAGGGAGCAAATGGGAACTTCAGTGAAGGGCGCAAATGGGGAGGTGATAACAAGTAGCGGTGATGTGAGAAGGAGATGGAATGAGTATTTTGAAGGTTTGTTGAATGTGTCTGATGACAGAGTGGCAGATATAGGGTGTTTTGGTCGAGGTGGTGTGCAAAGTGAGAGGGTTAGGGAAAATGATTTGGTAAACAGAGAAGAGGTAGTAAAAGCTTTGCGGAAGATGAAAGCCGGCAAGGCAGCAGGTTTGGATGGTATTGCAGTGGAATTTATTAAAAAAGGGGGTGACTGTATTGTTGACTGGTTGGTAAGGTTATTTAATGTATGTATGACTCATGGTGAGGTGCCTGAGGATTGGCGGAATGCGTGCATAGTGCCATTGTACAAAGGCAAAGGGGATAAGAGTGAGTGCTCAAATTACAGAGGTATAAGTTTGTTGAGTATTCCTGGTAAATTATATGGGAGGGTATTGATCGAGAGGGTGAAGGCATGTACAGAGCATCAGATTGGGGAAGAGCAGTGCGGTTTCAGAAGTGGTAGAGGATGTGTGGATCAGGTGTTTGCTTTGAAGAATGTATGTGAGAAATACTTAGAAAAGCAAATGGAGTTGTATGTAGCATTTATGGATCTGGAGAAGGCATATGATAGAGTTGATAGAGATGCTCTGTGGAAGGTATTAAGAATATATGGTGTGGGAGGCAAGTTGTTAGAAGCAGTGAAAAGTTTTTATCGAGGATGTAAGGCATGTGTACGTGTAGGAAGAGAGGAAAGTGATTGGTTCTCAGTGAATGTAGGTTTGCGGCAGGGGTGTGTGATGTCTCCATGGTTGTTTAATTTGTTTATGGATGGGGTTGTAAGGGAGGTAAATGCAAGAGTCCTGGAAAGAGGGGCAAGTATGAAGTCTGTTGGGGATGAGAGAGCTTGGGAAGTGAGTCAGTTGTTGTTCGCTGATGATACAGCGCTGGTGGCTGATTCATGTGAGAAACTGCAGAAGCTGGTGACTGAGTTTGGTAAAGTGTGTGGAAGAAGAAAGTTGAGAGTAAATGTGAATAAGAGCAAGGTTATTAGGTACAGTAGGGGTGAGGGTCAAGTCAATTGGGAGGTGAGTTTGAATGGAGAAAAACTGGAGGAAGTGAAGTGTTTTAGATATCTGGGAGTGGATCTGTCAGCGGATGGAACCATGGAAGCGGAAGTGGATCATAGGGTGGGGGAGGGGGCGAAAATTTTGGGAGCCTTGAAAAATGTGTGGAAGTCGAGAACATTATCTCGGAAAGCGAAAATGGGTATGTTTGAGGGAATAGTGGTTCCAACAATGTTGTATGGTTGCGAGGCGTGGGCTATGGATAGAGGTGTGCGCAGGAGGATGGATGTGCTGGAAATGAGATGTTTGAGGACAATGTGTGGTGTGAGGTGGTTTGATCGAGTAAGTAACGTAAGGGTAAGAGAGATGTGTGGAAATAAAAAGAGCGTGGTTGAGAGAGCAGAAGAGGGTGTTTTGAAATGGTTTGGGCACATGGAGAGAATGAGTGAGGAGAGATTGACCAAGAGGATATATGTGTCGGAGGTGGAGGGAACGAGGAGAAGAGGGAGACCAAATTGGAGGTGGAAAGATGGAGTGAAAAAGATTTTGTGTGATCGGGGCCTGAACATGCAGGAGGGTGAAAGGAGGGCAAGGAATAGAGTGAATTGGAGTCATGTGGTATACAGGGGTTGACGTGCTGTCAGTGGATTGAATCAAGGCATGATAGCGTCTGGGGTAAACCATGGAAAGCTGTGTAGGTATGTATATTTGCGTGTGTGGACGTGTGTATGTGCATGTGTATGGGGGGGGGGGAGGTTGGGCCATTTCTTTCGTCTGTTTCCTTGCGCTACCTCGCAAACGCGGGAGACAGCGACAAAGTGTGAAAAAAAAAAAAAAAAAAAAAAAAAATATTATTATTTATACTACTACTGCTACTACTACTACTACTACTACTACTAATAATAATAATAATAATAATAATAACAATAATAATGATAAAAGCGCAAAAGGCATGCAAGGGATAGAGTGAATCGGAACGATGTGGTATACTGGGGTCGACGTGCTGTCATTGGACTGAACCAGGGCATGTGAAGCGTCCGGGGTAAAACATGGGAAGGTCTGTGGGGCCTGGATGTTGACAGTGAGCTGTGGTATCGATGCATTACACATGACAGCTAGGGAATGGATATGAGCGGTTGTGATGGCATTTCTTCGTCCGTTCCTGGCGATACCTCGCTAAAACGGGAAACGGCGATCAAGCATGAAAAAAAAAACTATAAATAATAACAAATACTCAAAAAATCCACGTCATTCAACGCGAATCATCCATCTCAACGGACATTCTTGGATGGCAAGAACCGCATGATTTCCCATGCGAGAGAATGACAATATATTCTCCTTTTGGGAGGAGGAGGAGGAGAGAGAGAGAGGGAGGGGGCGCGCTTTGTAACCTCCTCCTCCTCCTCACCCCACACCACTCCACCCCAACCGTTCGCATTTTAAAAAGAAAATATTTTCTCTCGCTCACTCGATATTCTGTGGCTCAAAGAAGACCGACTCACTACCACCTCCCCCCAAAAAGCCATTCCCTTTTATCGACCACGACTTAAAAACAAAAAGTTTCCTAATCTGTGCAGGGATATGCCTTTCGTCACCCACCCACCCCACCTCCTCCACTTCCATACACGACCAGTACCCATGTCAACCAACGGCGTAAACTCCCCCCATGCACATGACCACCATCCATGTAAACCTAACATAAACTCCACTCCCCCCCCACACAGAAGTAAACCCGACTGTAAACTTCTCTTACATCAAACCAGTACCTTATCCAACCTTTCCGTGAGGACTTACGAGCAGGTCTGTATGTATACTACCCCAAAGGGAAATCTATCCATATCCTGTACATAAAACATCACCCACAGGACTGGCATTTACCAAACTTAGGTCGCCCTGGGAGAAAATATATGTGTATATATAATCTTACGTCTTTTATATAACATATAAGCTCTCAGACACACTCCTACTTTTCTTGTGTAATATATATATATATATATATATATATATATATATATATATATATATATATATATATATATATATATAACACCCTCTAACAGAGAGGACTCGAACCCAGGACCTTTTGCGTGGTTACTAGGAACGCTAACTGCTTAGCGAGCAGTTAGCGTTCCCAGTTACCACGCAAAAGGGCCTGGGTTCGAGCCCTCGCTGTTAGAGGGTATTATGTGTTCTATGAAAGTGTGCGTTCATATGCACTATATGTGTGTGTATATATATATATATATATATATATATATATATATATATATATATATATATATATATATATATATCCGTAGAGAAGGACTTCGCTGAGGAGGTCACTCATACACCAGACGCATGCATTCCTCTATTGTCTCTCTCATGTCAACAGTCATGGGGGTTCATTAGCAGCCGGGCAGCGCAGCTGCGCCCGTGGCTCGACGGCAACGGCGTGTCTGATGCGCTTAATTTCATGTGCCATATCCACGCCCCACAACCCTTGAAGATAGTACGGGTGTACAACGTAACGCTGGAAACCACTCGAGAGGATGAGTGGGGTAGAATGTGCAGTGTAGTACAGTGGCACATACTACAGTGACGAAGTGTGTGTGTGTGTGTGTGTGTGTGTGTGTGTGTGTGTGTGTGTGTGTGTGTGTGTGTGTGTGTGTATCTTCTACAACTTTCCCCAAAATGCTAAGAGAAATATATATATATGGAAAAGAGATAGAAAAAAAAAAAAAGAGCGAAGACGTCAATGAATACAAAAAAACAGAATTTGGTTTCTGATGATGTGGTGTGATTTTTTTTTCTTCTATTATCTTTCTTATCGCTAATGACTGAGAATCTTTTTTTTTTCCCAACCTTTGCATATCTCTGCTCAAGATATGGCTAAGACTCCCAGGAAACATGGCCCGTAATAGATCCCAATCAGTCTATCACTCGAGTCTAACTGAACCTCACATTTACAAATAAAATCATTTCATTTGTTTTCTTCATTAAAGTATCGAGCTGACATGTTCACGTAGGCGACAACTGCTACTTAATCAAGGTCTCGGGACTGTGGCGGTAGGAGGTGACCTTACGTTAACCTCACGTTGAGAAATCTCAAGTTCCTGGACCATCACCGAATGAGGAGCGGGGGGATGATGATGATGATGATGGAACACTTGGGGGTTCATCTCAACCTTAGGAAATGAGGGATTATCCCATTCCAGCACCGGCATCACCTCCACTGACGAAGGAGGGGGGTGGCCTTCTTAGGTGGCCAGTCCATCTACCACCAAGACAAGGAGATGGGCGGGAGGGGGTTTATTCAGGGTCCTTCCCTGGGGTCCTTAGGCTGCTGATGATAGGCGACGAAAGCCCCCCCTGGCTTCATTCAGGTCCCCGACCTCCTAGGAGAGGTTCGCACGACCACCACTTCCTCCTCCAGACCGAAATCCACAAGGGACCACAAACATACGAACTGGGACATCCTGGTAGCGAGGAACACCTCCCACTCTTGTTTATATCCAGCGAGTCTCACGAGCCTTCCCTTCGTCGGCGCATCCGTGCCAGTTCGACCCACAGAAGGTCTTCGTACTGCGGGTGTAGCTCTTCACACTGACGCATCTTGGCCACCAGTTTGATACCTCCGCCACAGACCATCAGTCCTTCCGCTACATGTCCTTCCCCACGTCCTGTCCTGCTGTAGGTGACCCCGTCATGGACCATCAGGTCTTCTGTTCCTTCTCCATGTACTGTCCTGCTGTAGGTGACCCCGTCATGGACCATCAGGTCTTCTGTTCCTTCTCCATGTACTGTCCTGCTGCAGGTGACCCCGTCATGGACCATCAGGTCTTCTGTTCCTTCTCCATGTACTGTCCTGCTGTAGGTGACCCCGTCATGGACCATCAGGTCTTCTGTTCCTTCTCCATGTACTGTCCTGCTGTAGGTGACCCCGTCATGGACCATCAGGTCTTCTGTTCCTTCTCCATGTACTGTCCAGCTGTAGGTGACCTCGTCATGGACCATCAGGTCTTCTGTTCCTTCTCCATGTACTGTCCTGCTGCAGGTGACCCCGTCATGGACCATCAGGTCTTCTGTTCCTTCTCCATGTACTGTCCTGCTGTTGGTGACCTCGTCATTGACCATCAGGTCTTCTGTTCCTTCCCCACCTACTGTCCTGCTGTAGGTGACCTCGTCATGGACCATCAAGTCCTCTGTTATCTGTCCTCAACATGTACTATATCCTCCTGCAGATACAGTGGTCATAGACCATCAGGTCTTTTGTTATCTGCCCATTCCATGCGCTGAACTCCAGTCGATACCCCTATCACATCCCATCTGGCCTTTTGTTATATGTCCTTATCATGTACTCTCATGTCCATATAGTCCTCCAATAACCTCGTTATAGACCTCAAGGTCTTCTGTCACCTATCCTTCCCAACGTACTGTCCTGCAGTACACATAACTTCGCCATGGACCATAAAGGTCTTGTCCAATCAGCCTTCCTCGTGCGCACTCACACACATCGGTTTATTGGAGTGGCTGCGGCGTAGAGAGAGAGATATGACCCACTATGACGAGCAGTGCGCCACGAGATGCGGGAGGGAGGCTCTGGTAGGACGAGTGGCCATCCAGAGGGGGAAACCCAAGGCATAAACAAGCATTTACCACAACGCCCCAGAGGGAGAAAGACCTCCTCCTCCTCCTCCTCCAGGCTCCTCAAAACTGATGGATCTTCAGGACGCTTCCCACCGCGCTCTCTGGGAGAGAATGACAGGCAGGACAGCTGGCGTGGATCGCTACAGGCATTGCCCCCATTCTCGCCGCAACCAATATTTCCACGAGTGGAGATGGCCCCAAAAGATAACCGCCGCCAGTTTGGGGGGGAGGAAGGGAGGAAGAAAAACGCAGAAGACCCAAGAGACACGAACCACCAGCACATTTTCTTCTTTCCTTCCTACAAAGAGCCTCTTCCCCCCGAACCCAACACTCGTGAGGCTCAACCTGAAAAACAATATGCCTTTAAACGCCTGGATGGGGTGACGAACTGCCCATAGGATCTAAGGCATAGATGATGGGTTAGTATCTTTCCTTTAGTGCAGTTCCCCCCCAAGCTGATTTACTGACTGGGGGAGCACCACTGCGGTTTGGTCTGGGGCCGAGCTGTGGGGAGGGTAGAAGACCTCCCAAACCATCGTAAGGTATACGTAAGGTAAGGTAAGGTCCCAGACCTAGCTGTGTGGGGGTAGAAGACTTCCCAAACCATCGTAAGGTATACGTAAGGTAAGGTAAGGTCCCAGACCTAGCTGTGTGGGGGTAGAAGACCTCCCAAACCATCGTAAGGTATACGTAAGATAAGGTAAGGTCCCAGACCCAGCTGTGTGGGGGTAGAAGACCTCCCAAACCATCGTAAGGTTTACGTAAGGTAAGGTAAGGTCCCAGACCCAGCTGTGTGGGGGTAGAAGACCTCCCAAACCATCGTAAGGTATACGTAAGGTAAGGTCAGGTCCCAGACCCAGCTGTGTGGGGGTAGAAGACTTCCCAAACCATCGTAAGGTATACGTAAGGTAAGGTCCCAGACCCAGCTGTGTGGGGGGGTAGAAGACCTCCCAAACCATCGTAAGGTACACGTAAGATAAGGTAAGGTCCCAGACCAAGTTGTGTGGGGGTAGAAGACCTCCCAAACCATCGTAAGGTACACGTAAGATAAGGTAAGGTCCCAGACCAAGTTGTGTGGGGGTAGAAGACCTCCCAAATCATCACGAAAGCGCCACAGACAGAGGATGAACACAAAATGCGTACATCTCGTTCGTGACCCACGCGATCAAGTCATCCAGTTTTAAACATCAATTACCTTTAGCGACGCGCAAATACGGACGTAGACATCAATTACCTTTAGCGAACCGTCATACGGAAAGTCTTAATGCAATAAGGGAATTCACTTTAGAATAAAGAAAACTAATAACATTCCACCTAAATCACTTTTCTCTCTTAATTACCTTTAATTAGATTCTTAGGGGACAATGAGTCTCTACGAACCCCCCCCCAAAAAGGAATCCCATACTAATGTAACACAATCATATTAGCAAAGGACAACACACTAATTCTATTTACCTACGTCGCGTTCCAAATCTATTAATTTCACTTCGATTTTAGTGTAAGTAATCACTTATTTGCATTCCCTACTTTACGTAGGAGGTACTAAAGTGGAAAGACACATATCTCTACACTGGAAATCTATATTATAATGGAACTTTCAATTTTCCCATGTAACGTAATGTAATCTAAGGTATTTTCCTTTTTTTTTTTCTTTCGTACTATTCGCCATTTCCCACGTCAGCGAGGTAGCGTTAAGAACAGAGGAATGGGCCTTTGAGGGAACATCCTCACCTGGCCCCCTTCTCTGTTCCTTCTTTTGGAAAATTGAAAAAAACGAGAGGGGAGGATTTCCAGCCACCCGCTCCCTCCCCTTTTAGTCGCCTTCTACGACACGCAGGGAATACGTGGGAAGTATTCTTTCTCCCCTATCCCCAGGGATGAATGTAACGTAATGTAATCTAAGGTATTTTCCCATGTAACGTAATGTAATCTAAGGTATTTTCCTATGTAACGTAATGTAATCTACGTTAAGCTAAGAATTTAAGTGTCAAGTAAACTAACATAGAGTAATGCTATGCAAGTGGAGCAGATATCTACGATTTTCTGGCATTTATATTAACTATATAAAATGGCACAATTCTCTTACAATTCTCTCATCTTTTTGTTTCATGAAGTTCAATCTATTAAGACAGAGAATTGTACATGGGGAACGAGAGGATATATATGGGGGGTATTTCGACCCAAACCTCACCCCCTCCCCCACCCAAGACGATTTTTTCTGGGGGTGGGAGAAGACAACCCCAGAGAGAACTATGGGTGTGGTGTTGGAGGGCGGTGGGAGGGTAGCTGTACATACCTTACCTCGCGGGTCACACAGCCACACGACACGAACCTGTGGACAAACAAAAGGAGGAGTTAGCACAATACAGAAACTACACAGAAAAGTGAATGAATGAATGAATGAATGAATACATGAATGAAGTGAATGAGGAAGTGAATGAATGAATGAATGAATGGATGAATGAGTGAATACATAATGAAGTGAATGAGGAAGTGAATGAATGAATGAATGAATGAATGAATGGATGAATGAGTGAATACATGAATGAAGTGAATGAGTGAAGTGAATGAGTGAATGAATGAATGGATGAATGAGTGAATACATGAATGAAGTGAATGAGTGAATGAATGAATGGATGAATGAGTGAATACATGAATGAAGTGAATGAGTGAAGTGAATGAGTGAATGAATGAATGAATGAGTGAATGAGTGAATGAATGAATGAATGAGTGAATGAATGAATGAAAAACTCAAGGACCCCTTTCTCTGATATGGCTAAGGTCATCAAAAGTTGTACTGTCGTGCTCAAGGGTTGTACCGTCGTGCTCAAGGGTCGTACTGTCGTGTTCAAGGGATAGTACCGCCGCACTCAAGGGATCGTACCGTCGTACTCAAGGGTCGTACCGTCGTGCTCAAGGGTCGTACCGTCGCGCTCAAGGGTCGTACCGTCGTGCTCAAGGGTCGTACCGTCGTGCTCAAGGGTCGTACCGTCGTGCTCAAGGGTCGTACCGTCGTGTTCAAGGGGTCGTACCGCCGCACCCAAGGGGTCGTACCGTCGCGCTCAAAGGGAGGAGGGGGGGGGAGGAGTTCAACCCCAAGGAAAATCCGGACGCCACACGAACCTTGAACGCATTCCGGATACGGCGACGAAAGACATCGGAAGTTCAGTCAGCCACGGCTTCCACGTTCGTTATTCCGGTTAAAAAAGGATCAATTCCGGATGATCAGGGATCCGGCCATCTCCAGGCGAACGGACGGGACTATACGGGTAAACGGGAGACATTTGCTAAATACGTTTGAACAAAATTAAAGAATAAATAAACAAAAAAGATAAAGTAAATACTTAAATGAAAAAAAGATAAAGTAAATGCTTAAATGAAAAAAGATAAAGTAAATGCTTAAATGAAAAAAGATAAAGTAAATGCTTAAATGAAAAAAAGATAAAGTAAATGCTTAAATGAAAAAAAGATAAAGTAAATGCTTAAATGAAAAAAAGATAAAGCAAATGCTTAAATGAAAAAAAAAAAAAAAGGGGGAGGGGTGGGGGCAACTGCAAGAGAATGCATGAAGACAAAAAAAAAATTCATCATGCAAGAATTTCCGAAGAAATAGGAAGACGACATATGAATGCACACACGGAGGCGAATGCAGAGAACATGCACAATGGTGTGGGGGGGGGGGGGGTGGCGGGGTTCATGTGCCTTTCCCTGGACATAATGTGCAGGGAGGCTGGTAATCTTCTTCACTTCAGCTAATGAAGCTATTAATATCAGACGAGACTCCCACACGGCGCAAGGGGGCCAGCGTGAGAGAGAGAGAGAGAGTGTGTAGGTGTGTGTAGGTGTGTGTGTGTGTGTGTGTGTGTGTGTGTGTGTGTGTGTGTGTGTGTGTGTGTAAACGGCAAAAAGATATTCTTTACACATTTTCGTACACCAAAAGTGCCGGTAGGGTTTCCGTAGAGCATAAAAAAGAAAAAAAAAAATATTCTTGGAGCCAATCTTATTTTTCTTCTCATATTCTTATACTATAACAGCACCGTTCCAGGTGACTGGCATTTGCATATCATTATATTTCAAATGTCTGGGCGGAAGTCGACGTTTTCTTTTCGTTCTAATAAAATCATTCTTGTCAACCGTTTGGCTTTTGAAAATATTTTCGACTGGTGACCAAAAAAAGAAAAGAAAAAGTGGACCCCTCGATAATTATGATCATAATTACTATCATTATCATTACAAGCAGCACACACACACACACACACACACACATAAATATATACACACACGAATATAGTACATACGGACGCGCACTTCCATATAACACACTAACCTCCTACAGCCGGGATCGAACCCGGGACCCCTGCGTGGCAGGCGGGAGCACTAACGCTACGCTATGATCGCCCCTTCCACTAGCGGAAGCACTCGCGCCTGCCACCCAGGGGTCCCGGGTTCGATCCCGGCTGTAGGAGGTTTGTATGTGGGGCCTGGATGTGGAAAGGGAGCTGTGGTTTCGGTGCATTATTACATGACAGCTAGAGACTGAGTGTGAACGAATGGGGCCTTTGTTGTCTTTTCCTAGCACTACCTCGCACACATGAGGGGGGAAGGGGTTGTTATTACATGTGTGGCGAGGTGGCGATGGGAATGAATAAAGGCAGACAGTATGAATTATGTACACGTGTATATATGTATGTGTCTGTGTGTGTATATACATGTATACGTTGAGATGTATAGGCATGTATATTTGCGTGTGTGGACGTGTATGTATATACATGTGTATGTGGGTGGGTTGGGCCATTCTTTCGTCTGTTTCCTTGCGCTACCTCGCTCACGCGGGAGACAGCGACAAAGCAAAATAAAATAAATAAAATACATACATATATATATATATATATATATATATATATATATATATATATATATATATATATATATATAGGTGGAAAGTCATACGACCCAATTTTGGAGGTAGAAAGCAAACAATTACATTTCTAATTCAAACAGGAAGAAACATTAACAATTTCTATGGACACCAGGAAACTGGCTATACAGCTTTAACAAAGCAATTAAGCCTGTCGATAACAGAGGCCCTGAGGGTGGAGAAAAATAATTGAGACGTAATAAAATGCCTTTATTAATCTCTCGAGCACGACGATACGAGCCATGAACACGACGGTACGAGCCTTGAACACGACGGTACGAGCCTTGAACACGACGGTACGAGCCTTGAACACGACGGTGTGAGCCTTGAATACGACGATACGAGCCATGAACACGACGGTACGAGACTTGAACACGACAGTACGAGCCTTGAATACGACAGTATGAGCCTTGAACACGATGGTACGAGCCTTGAACACGACGGTACGAGCCTTGAACACGACGGTACGAGCCTTGAACACGACAGTACGAGCCTTGAACACGACGGTGCGAGCCTTGAACACGACAGTACGAGCCTTGAACACGACGGTACGAGCCTTGAACACGACAGTACGAGCCTTGAACACGACGGTACGAGCCTTGAACACGACAGTACGAGCCTTGAACACGACGGTGCGAGCCTTGAATACGACAGTATGAGCCTTGAACACGATGGTACGAGCCTTGAACACGACAGTGCGAGCCTTGATCTCGACGGTACGACCCCTTAATCACGACAGTACGACCCCATAATCACAACGGGGCCCCCGACCCTTTAAGCATGACGCCCCGGAGGCCTTCCACCCCTTCCTGTCAGACCCACAGACAGATGGAGACAGGCGAGCCAACCCTCGCTGTCAGACCCACAGACAGATGGAGACAGGCGAGCCAACCCTCCGTGTCAGACCCACAGACAGATGGAGACAGGCGAGCTGCACGTCGTCAGCGGAGACAAAGACACAACAACAGCAGCTCTGGCCTGCCTACAGACCAAGCCTGAATTATGCAGGTCACTCCATTGCATTATTTAGCTCGTCCTGCTGCTTCTGTCGGCGGTCCGCGAGGCTGGCAATACGGCAGCTGTCGCACAGAACACTCACATCACTCAACACTGAGGAGGAGGAGGAGGAAGAGGAAGAGGAAGAAGAGGAAGAGGAGGAGGAGGAGGAGGAGGAGGAACGAAAGGTGGAACGAGAGGGAAGGACGCCAAGCGAACTGTAATGTCCCCAAAGAAAGTCTCTGATGTTGTTCTCCTTGCCCGAGGCATATATAACAATTCACTTAACCCCGACAATCTCCCACTCCAAGAATCACTACACCTCCTTTCCACTCCTACAATAGCCTACTACACCTCCCTACACGCCTACAATAGCCTAATACACCTCCCTACACTCCTACAATAGCCTACTACACCTCCCTACACTCCTACAATAGCCTACTACACCTCCCTACACGCCTACAATAGCCTAATACACCTCCCTACACGCCTACAATAGCCTACTGCACCTCCCTACACTCCTACAACAGCCTACTACACCTCCCTACACTCCTGCAATAGCCTACTACAACACTCCCTCCACTCCTACAATATCCTACAAGGGGTGATTCCTCCGGCAAGGCAGGGTAGCCTCCCTCCTCTCTCCTCCTACAACCGCCACTGGACCACAGACTGAGGGAGGGGTTCAGCCCTCCCTCCCTGAAGGGATGGAGGATGGAGGATGGAGGGTGGAGGGCCTCCTACACTGCATACCCGCACCAGAAGGACATCTCTCGCAAATCTACCTATCCCTCAGAGATCACTTTGCTTGTCTAATACAGGGAGGGAGTTTCACGCTCCTGGGGGTGCGCCGCCCCCCCCCCATCATCTCTTGAACTTTCTCCCTACGATCATACAGCATTTTCAAACTTTTGTATGCCTTCGACATTTACAAGTTCGGATCCCCAATGAACCAGAAGGTTTAGGAGGAGAGAAGGTCGTGTGATACGAAGGATAGACACCTGGGACGTCAGTGGACAGAGAGGCCAGAAACCTCACTGGATAGAAACCTACAACATCAGTGGACAGACAGACAGACACACACACACACACACCCAACACATCAGCTGTGAGAAAACCCAGTACATCACCGGGTAGAAAACCCAATCCATCGGTGGTGGATAGATACCCAGCACATCAGAGAATAGAACCCAGCCAATCACTGGACAGAAAACCCACAACATCTTACAATCCCCAGACACTCTAATCAAGGCAATTACCAGCCAACCACCCGATCTAAACAACCACATGGGAGAAAGACTCAAAGGCCACCGACCAATTCAAAGGTCACTTCAATTGACAGGACATACGGTGTATATTATCAACACTGAACAGAACCTCACTTTACGCTCACTTAGTCCGCATGACAAATCAAAAGAATATCGGATCACAGGTCGAAACTATACACATCCTACTCAAGAATATAGGTTCTAAACCCCTAGTGGGAGGGACAAAAGGCTATCAAAAACCCTTCACATTCTGGGTTCTAGGGGAGAACTAGGGGCACACAATATCTATAGCTGATCCATTGCCCCTGTAGCACTGGCTGGCCCGAATAACCACTGGCTGGCCCCAATGACCATTTTTTAAACACGCGTCTATATAAAGCCCACTAGATGGTCTACGCTTGTAAGAAGCCTCGTTAAGGAAAGCGAGACGAAGGGAGCAAAGAGTCTGAGTGATCATAAGATGGACAGAGGTCCTGCGCATGTGCCAACACACACACACACACACACACACACACACACACACACAGTGAAGCCGTGTGACGGTAGAGAAAAAATACGACGATAAAAAGTTCAGGAAATTAAGTTTTGAAATAAAGTTCTTTCTTGATCTTAAAAATATATATATATACAGTTCATGTTCTGGCTTAACTGGGAGCCATATAAGGAGGCTCACTGCTACCTGTTTAAAAATACATCCCTTGCATATATTCGTCTCTCCCCCACGTACTAACTTTTCAATAGAAAAGTTAGAAAAAAAATGTAATTATATATTACGTTACATTCAATTTTCCAAAAGAAGGAACAGAGAAGGGGGCCAGGTGAGGATATTCCCTCAAAGGCCCAGTCCTCTGTTCTTAACGCTACCTCGCTAATGCGGGAAATGGTGAATAGTATGAAAAAAAAAAAATATATATATTATATATATACATATGTCGTTAAAGGTAACGCCTATAAACTGTTAAATGGCCATTGACCCAATAACTCAAAATATACTGCATTAAACAAAATAATTACCGGGTCACTCACCCCCTCTTTCACACCCCCCTTTTTTTTTTTTTAAAGGACCTAAACCTAATATATATACACAATAATTTTAGCAGGGCACTTTGAACTCGCCTAAATTAGAATATCTCTTTTTATATATGCCTTTTAATCACGGTAACGAATTTAATGCAAAGCCGTTTTAATACATTTAATACAGGAATATTTGAGAAATAGCTAATTACGTACAGCTAACCTGTGTATATGTTAATCATTATATACATGTGTTATTTTCCTTTTTTCCTTTTTATTTACAGTGACATCGAGGTAATAGTAACCGGGGTATATGCAAGAGAACACCTGGGGAATACCTGGTCAATACTGTGCGTACATATCATGGAATAAGTTACGTCGAAGGCCAGGCCTTCATACCTAAGGGTCGTACCGTCGTGCTCAAGGGCCGTACCTTCGTGTTCAGGGGTCGTATCCTCGTGTTCAAGGGTCGTACCGTCGTGCTCGAGTGTCGTAACGCTGTTCAAGGGCCGCACTGTCGTGTTCAAGGGCCGTAACGACGTGTTCAAGGGTCATATCGTCGTGTTCAAGGGTCACATCATCGTGTTCAAGGGTCACATTCGTCGTGTTCAAGGGTCGCACTGTCGTGTTCAAGGGCCGTAACGACGTGTTCAAGCGTCTTACCGTCGTGTTCAAGGGTCATACCGTCGGGTTCAAGCGTCGTAACGTCGTTCAAGGGCCGTAACGATTTGTTCAAGGGTCATAACGTCGTGTTCAAGGGCCGTAACGTTGTGTTCAAGGGCCGTAACGTCGTGTTCAAGGGCCGTAACGTCGTGTTCAAGGGTCGTAACGTCGTGTTCCAGGGTAGTGCCTTCGTACTCAAGGGCCGCACCGTACCGTTACGTCGCGTTCAAGAGCCGTGACGTACCGTTACGCCGCGTTCAAAGAACGAAAGAGAAACACCTTCGACTATGCTTTGGGGGTTAACAAGAGAGGGGACCTGTCGTTGTGTGTGTGTGTGTGTGTGTGTGTGTGTGTGTGTGTGTGGAGGAAGGCACACATGAACGAGCCCACTTGGCCGTAGGTCTGACTGACGCTGGCCAAGACGTGTGGTGTGGCGGATGACTCAAATGAAGCAGCCTGGACACACACACACACACACACACACACAGACACACAGACACGAGAGAGAGAGAGAGAGAGAGAGAGAGAGAGAGAGAGAGAGAGAGAGAGAGAGAGAGAGAGAGAGAGAGAGAGAGAGAGATGCCTTTAAGGGGGAGGGTAGAAACGGGTAGACTTCTCCCCACATCTCCCCTACCACCAATGAAATGAACACCCAGTACACACTAATTCTCTCCCGCCCCCCCCTAGTCAACTCCAATGTTCACCTCTTACACAAATCAACCCCCTCCCCCCAATAAAACACACACACACACACACACACACACACACACACACACACACACACACACATTCCAATCCCAGTTAAAGGACATCTTAAAAGGTAAAAGATAATAAGAAAATCCTTTTCTTCCTCACGATAATTTTAACGGGATGATAACAGTTGCCCCAGCACCACACACACCAGGGGTCACACACACACACACACACGCGTCTGAATTGGCCACCCCACTGACCTCTCAAAGGGCCACCCCACTGACCTCTCAAAGGGCCACCCCACTGACCTCTCAAAGGGCCACCCCACTGACCTCTCAAAGGGCCACCCCACTGACCTTTCAAATGGCCACCCCACTGACCTCTCAAAAGGCCACCCCACTGACCTCTCAAATGGCCACCACACTGACCTCTCAAATGGCCACCCCACTGACCTTTCAAATGGCCACCCCACTGACCTCTCAAATGGCCACCCCACTGACCTCTCAAATGGCCACCCCGCTGACCTCTCAAATGGCCACCACACTGACCTCTCAAATGGCCACCCCACTGACCTCTCAAATGGCCACCCCACTGACCTCTCAAATGGCCACCCCGCTGACGAACCCTGAGCATGACGGTACGATCTACGAGAGCAGGTTCGAACCCTGAGCATGACGATGCGATCCCTGGGCGGGATGGCGAGGTCTCTTGACCTGAACTCCCACACAGAGGTCAGGTCAACGCATTTCTCCCGTCAATACGATCGAAGATCGCAGGTTACAACGTATGGAGATGATCCATGAGTCTTTTACCTTATACTTGCCGGAAGGTTCTTCCCCCCCCCCTCCCCCCCTGTGTGTGTGTGTGTGTGTGTGTGTGTGTGTGAGAGAGAGAGAGAGAGAGAGAGAGAGAGAGAGAGAGAGAGAGAGAGAGAGAGAGAGAGAGAGAGAGAGAGAGTAATCCATAGGTTCATCATCCCCCACCTCGATCCCTACGACACGAAACCCAACACTACGTACCCATCCCCGTCCACTACGTACCCATCCCCGTCCACTACGTACCCATCCATCCCCGTCCACTACGTACCCATCCCCGTCCACTACGTACCCATCCCCGTCCACTACGTACCCATCCGTCCCCGTCCACTACGTACCCATCCATCCCCGTCCACTACGTACCCACCCATCCCCGTCCACTACGTACCCATCCCCGTCCACTACGTACCCATCCCAGTCCACTACGTACCCATCCATCCCCGTCCACTACGTACCAATCCCCGTCCACTACGTACCCATCCCCGTCCACCTGACCGCAGACAAGACGCCACCACCCCATCACAGTGGAGTGACCCACCTCCTCCTCCTCCTCCATTCCCCCCCAACTCCTTTAACAGACATGTTCCTTGAAATTACAACTCTCAAAATAATCTGGAGGAGGTGAGGTGGGGGGGGGGGAAGAAGGAGAAGCAGCAGCAGCGGCAGCGGCAACAACTCCCGGGGGCAAATGTAATTAGGTAATTAGACGAGACAAAGTGTTAGGCGCTTGCAAACACCCCATTTGCTTCCTAATTACCTCCTGGGACGCAAAAATGAAGCGTAAGTTCAGCGCGTCCCAGCTCTCACCAAGGCGGTGTGTTGAGGGTTTAAAGGGGTAACTGATGTTAAGTTCAGCATTATACGCAAAGTTACAGAGACAATTATAAGAAGAGAATGTCATAAAGGCGTGCAGGATCCTCTCTGCTCCTGGAGGAGGTACGGGAGGAGGAGGAGGAGGAGGAGGAGGAGGAGGAGGAGGAGGAGGAGGAGGAGGAGAAGAAGAAGAAGAAGAAGAAGAAGAAGAAGAAGAAGAAGAAGAAGAAGAAGAGGAGGCCTAGGAGGAGAAGGAGGAGGAGGAGAAGAAGAAGAAGAAGAAGAAGAAGAAGAAGCAGAAGAAGAGAAGAAGAAGAAGAAGAAGAAGAAGAAGAAGAAGAAGAAGAAGAAGAAGAAGAAGAAGAGGAGGAGGAGGAGGAGAAGGAAGAAGAAGAAGAAGAAGAAGAAGAAGAAAAAGAGGAGGAGAAAGAGAAAAAAAATTATCTCTATACCCTAAGCCCACCCTCCCCAAACAAATATATATATATATATATATATATATATATATATATATATATATTGTATTTCCATACATCAACACCAATTATGGTGACGAGTTGCGAGACATATGCAACTCGTTACGACAAGAGTCGTAACGAGTGAGGACGCCACACACACAAACGCATGACGATTCTCTCCTTGTACATACCGACAGTTCGATCCCCCCAAAAAAAAACCCAATTACAATACTCAACCCCCAATCTACCCTCCACTCCTCCACTCCCATCCCTCCTTCCTTTTTTTTTATGGCCACTAAAACAACAAAACTTAATTGAAAATACAAAAGAGAGAGAGAGAGAGAGAGAGAGAGAGAGAGAGAGAGAGAGAGAGAGAGAGAGAGAGAGAGAGGCCAATAGCAGGGACTCGTACCCTTCGCACTTTTTCAAATATGCAAATTACCTAAAGGGACTAAATTGGCCTGGAAGTATTCGTAGCAGCAGCGCCATGGAATGGCTACCCAGGTACTTCATACAGACACTACACGAGATCATTGTAAGTGTGGACTTAGATAAGTTATAGACTCCTTTTTTTCTTTTCTTTTTTGTTGTATTTTTTCTTTTGGACTCAATATGAAAATACTTGATGGGGTGTGCTTAACAAAGGGCTGAAACTTATATATAATTAATTACAATCCCAAGTGGAAATGGGGGGTTTAATTAAGGTGGGCTATTCAAAAGACGTGCCATTTAAAAATAAGGGGGTCCAATTGATCAAAAAATTGGAATACTGGTTATATATATATATATATATATATATATATATATATATATATATATATATATATATATATTGCATGGCCTGATAATTATCTTCAACAATGGAAAAATTATAATTGTTTTCGACTAGTGATTACAATATAATGCAGATGACCTTGACCTCCGGCAATCGATGGACCTAAAGCCGAAATAACCAAGTAAAACACAACCTCACAACGTATCACAACACACACACACACACACACACACACACACACACACACACACACACACACACACACACACGACCTGTGCCAATAATGGCACACCAGAAGGCTGGTATGGACAAGGCGGATCTTTAAACACACACACACACTTCATACCTACGACCTACCTTATATTTCTTTCTTCTATTACTTCTACGACAACTTCTTCCACAAATCTCTCCTCAAACTCTTGTTATCATTAACCGTCTTAAACGGCGCATTAGTCTTGTCCCTGACCATCACTATGGCTTCCACAAGAAGGAGAGACCTATTGGTAAATCCCATTCCTCTTTTATCAATGTATAACCATCCTCTCACTGAGGCAATCGCGTGCTGTAGCCCTCCATGTATCAAAAAGGCTTTTGACAGTGAGGGGCAGCACCTGGGGTCTAACCTCCAACCTTCTCTTTTCTGACTTCCCTTCCTCCCTCACGCAATCCCTTAACGCCCATCTTGGTGGATGAAACCCCTCTCTTCCTCCCTCCCTCCCTATCACCAGTGGCGTCCCTCAGGGTCGAGTCCTTGTCTCCCACACTCTCTTTACCTCCTTTCTATCAACGATTTCCTTCCTTGAGATAACTGAATGCATTCATAAGATCTGACGACCCAATACTGCATTTCCTTCCACTTCTTTCAACTGTCCTCTCTTCTCCTGCTCAATTTAAGTATCTTGTCACAAGCTAATATCTGGACGGGATCTCTTCAATGAAGCGGACGCCTCCTAGATTAACCTGACGCTTCTAAAATTCTACGATTTCCCTACTCAACTCCTTTCGACGACCCTCCTCACAACTTTCCCCATCTCAGATTGGATCCACAGCTCCACCACTCCTCCCCACGAGGTAAACACACAGCTGTTAACACAGCAACGCCTAATCTATCTTGGTAACCCTATATTACACAAACAGCCAAGTCTACCATTGAGAAACAACAAGTCCTGTTCAGATGCCACAATTCTTATCGTAAGAACAGTAATCTTATTATACAAAGGACTAATTCGGTCTTATGTGCGTAGATGCTCTCATGCCACAGGAGGTTCGAACTCTCTGTTCAAAGAAATCAGACCTCAGAGAGTGACGATTCTGGCCAATACCTCAGAGTTGGATCTCATTTTACTCAATCTTCCGTTTTCTTCTGCCGAAGACTTGCTGCTGCTGGTGTGAGCCCCCCGCCAATAGATATACCACGTAATACCCAGCGGGCAAATCGAAGCGTTACGCGATTACTGTTTGGACTTCGGGAACTCGAGGATGAGCCGTTGTGGCTGGCGTCTGCTTCTTTCCCTACACCGCTAAGCTTTGGATCTTAACCTTCTCTCGCCTCTTTTTTTCCCACCTAACAGCGACAAACCTGACCATCTGGAAATGGTAGATCACCCCCCCAACCTCCTCCAACACTCTCTGGATTACTTCTCCTCCTCTTCTCTGCTTCGCCTCTTTAAATCTTCTGGTCCATTTTTGATATTTATGGTCTGGCCTTAATGGGCGCTTCTGTCTGTGGCTGGGACCTTCCACGGGATATAAAGAAATACTATAAAACTAAATTCACATCCAGATACACACACACACACACACACACACACACACACACACGCATGTATACATCAGAAACACATATACACAAACACGCTCACGTATAAAATGACACCTCCACCCCATCACCAATACTCTCTCTCTCTCTCTCTCTCTCTCTCTCTCTCTCTCTCTCTCTCTCTCTCTCTCTCTCTCTCTCTCTACGTCACCATGACGCTTCCCTAAAGGCGTCGTAAGTAACGTCCGTAAGGGGGGGGGGGGGGGGGGTATGTAAATGACGTCGACTGAAGTTGTAAACGACATCGATTTTGAGGCAGAAAATTCACGTCGACTTGTACCTGTAAATGACACTAACTTGGGGCTGTAAATGTGGGTAATAGGGGGTCCTGTAAAAGATGTCGGTCAGGTCTGTAAAAAGGTGTTTCAATTGGGATTCTAAGCGACGTCTTACAAGAGATTCATTAGGTAGACTGGGGCTTCGAACGATGTCGACTCTTGGGACTGTTGTAAACGACGTGGATTCGACCCGTAAAGGACGTCGATTATGGGGGGAGGGAGGTAGAAGGTTACAGTGATGTCGAACAAACACGACAACCAGAGGGGGTCTTAGTTTTAGCCTCGACCATATTCAACCAGTGAGTGGATGGCTGTCGAGTACCTGATCGACTGATAAGGGATCCCTGTCGAGTACATGGTCGACTGAACAGGATGGATGTTGAGTACTTGGTCGACTGACTGAACAGGATGACTGTCGAGTACCTGGTCGACTGAACAGGATGGATGTTGAGTACTTGGTCGACTGAACAGGATGGCTGTCGAGTACTTGGTCGACTGAACAGGATGGCTGTCGAGTACCTGGTCGACTGACTGAACAGGATGACTGTCGAGTACCTGGTCGACTGACTGAGCAGGATGGCTGTCGAGTACCTGGTCGTTTGACTGAACAGGACGACTGACAAGTACCTGGTCGACTGGCTGAACAGGATGACTCTCTAGTACTTGGTCGACTGGCCTGGTCGACAGCCCCCCCTTCCTCTCCACGTCAGGCCGTCTGTGCACCACTGTTGTGCTCCCAGCCATTCTGTGCCCAAGCCAGGCTAATCCCACCCAGACCAGGCCGGTCCTCACCAGCTCCTCCTCCCATTATCCCAGCGTGTGTGTGGCTCCTCTGATACACAACTCCATTACCCCTTCACAAACACTACCCCCCCACCCGCGAGGAGGCACCACGATCTATGACAGAGAGGAGGAAGAAGGAGGTACCACCACTGGAGTGGTACACACCCCTCCTCAAAGACCTGATAAAGGAAGGTACCAACACCATCCTGTTAAGAGGGGGGTACCAAGGCCTTTTACAGGAGGTACCACGGTCTATCACAGGGGGGTACCAAGGCCTTTTATAGGAGGTACCACGGTCTATCACAGGGGGGTACCAAGGCCTATTTGAGGGGGGGTACCAAGGCCTTTTACAGGAGGTACCACGGTCTATTACAGGGGGGTACCAAGGCCTTTTACAGGAGGGACCACAGTCTATCACAGGGGGGTACCAAGGCCTTTTATAGGAGGGACCACGGTCTATCACAGGGGGGTACCAAGGCCTTTTACAGGAGGGACCACAGTCTATCACAGGGGGGTACCAAGGCCTTTTACAGGAGGTACCACGGTCTATCACAGGGGGGTACCAAGGCCTTTTACAGGAGGGACCACAGTCTATCACAGGGGGGTACCAAGGCCTTTTATAGGAGGGACCACGGTCTATCACAGGGGGGTACCAAGGCCTTTTACAGGAGGTACCACGGTCTATTACAGGGGGGTACCAAGGCCTTTTACAGGAGGGACCACAGTCTATCACAGGGGGGTACCAAGGCCTTTTACAGGAGGTACCACAGTCTATCACAGGGGATACCAAGGCCTATTTGAGGGTGGTACCAAGGTCTATTAGAGGGGGTACCAAGGCCTATTTGAGGGGGGGTACCAAGGTCTATTAGAGGGGGTACCAAGGCCTATTTGAGGGTGGTACCAAGGTCTATTAGAGGGGGTACCAAGGCCTATTTGAGGGGGGGTACCAAGGTCTATTAGAGGGGGTACCAAGGCCTATTTGAGGGTGGTACCAAGGTCTATTAGAGGGGGTACCAAGGCCTATTTGAGGGGGGGTACCAAGGTCTATTAGAGGGGATACCAAGGCCTATTTGAGGGGGGGTACCAAGGTCTATTAGAGGGGGTACCAAGGCCTATTTGAGGGTGGTACCAAGGTCTATTAGAGGGGGTACCAAGGCCTATTTGAGGGGGGGTACCAAGGTCTATTAGAGGGGGTACCAAGGCCTATTTGAGGGGGGGTACCAAGGTCTATTAGAGGGGTACCAAGGCCTATTTGAGGGTGGTACCAAGGTCTATCACAGGGGATACCAAGGCCTATTTGAGGGGGGTACCAAGGCCTATTACAAGCGGGGGACCAGAGCCACCCCTTCAAAGGAGGTATTACTAACACCATATTAGAGGGGGCACAAAGGCCCATCCGTTAGGGGCAACACAGGGACCTGGGGAGACATCCAGCCCGTCACCTGACAGAAACCCTGGACGACATTGGACAGAAACCCACCCTGGATGACATTGGACAGAAATCCTGGACATAGGACAGAAACCCTGGACGACATTGGACAGAAACCCACCCTGGATGACACTGGACAGAAATCCTGGACATAGGACAGAAACCGTGGACGACACAGGACAGAAACACGCGTACAAAACAGAAACCCAGTGCAGCAATGGACAGAAACACGGTACATCACTGGACAGGAACCCAGTATATTATTAGACAGAAACACAAGAGCATCATTGGACAGAAACCCAATATATGAATGGACAGAGAACAATGAAAGACAGAGGACAAGAGGAAACCGAAGGAGGCAGAGAGAAAGAAAGAGACATGGGGAAGAAGGAAGAAGTGACGTAGATGGGGGAAAAGAGAGAAAGGAGAGAGAGAGAGAGAGAGAGAGAGAGAGAGAGAGAGAGAGAGAGAGAGAGAGAGAGAGAGAGAGAGAGAGAGAGAGGGGGGAGCAGATTAAAAAAAAAGACGAAAGAGGTGTGGACAGAGTGAGGGGGGGAAGAGGAGGAGGAAGAAGAGAGACGAAGAGAGACTGGTATAGAAATAAAGAGAAACCTCAGACGAAAAAGACACAGACACACACACAGACACACAGACACACACACAGACACACACACACACACACTTATCACAGGCAAAACACGAGAACATTTGAAACACAAACGTCTCTTGATGCATACCACCAGCGAACGCTACCAGAAGCAACACTGATGTAAAACAAGTGATCCAGCAACACACTCCAACACCTGCAGTTGACCGGAGACAGGAGGTGGGAGGAAAAAAAAAAAAAAGGACAGAGGACTGCCACCAAAACTTCCCATCAGCAACACACACACACATGGAGGAAACTTGGGTCACAGACCGAACTCTGGAGGTGGGGAGGAAGTAAGGAGATAACAGAAGCCAGCCAGTCACACGGTTACATACTCATCCCCTACCCTCCTCAAGTCTGCCGGGCCCAACCAGAAAAAAAAACACCCTTCCACATGATGATCATCATCTGCCACATGCATCGGTGTAATCTTACGCCATACACCTGTACACACTTCAGTCCTCTTCCTTCTCCATTCCGAACTATCCCTTCCCCTATCCCACATCATCTTCCTCTCATTTAACCAACCTAGTATGAAAAAAGAGAGACCCGTCTACCTATTTCATTTAATGGGGTAGTTTGAAGGGGAAAAGGGTAGGTGTGGCCCCAGACAGATCTGTAGGGGGTAGAAGACCTCCCAACCCATCGTAGGGTATACGTAAGGTAAGGTCCCAGACCCAGCTGCGTGGGGGTAGAAGACCTCCCAAACCATCGTAAGGTATACGTAAGGTAAGGTAAGGTCCCAGACCCAGCTGTGTGGGGGTAGACCTCCCAAACCATCGTAAGGTATACGTAAGGTAAGGTCCCAGACCCAGCTGTGTGGGGGTAGAAGACCTCCCAAACCATCGTAAGGTATACGTAAGGTAAGGTAAGGTCCCAGACCCCAGCTGTGTGGGGGTAGAAGACCTCCCAAACCATCGTAAGGTATACGTAAGGTAAGATAAAGTCCCAGACCCAGCTGTGTGTGGGGGGTAGAAGACCTCCCAAACCATCGTAAGATACACGTAAGGTAAGATAAAGTCCCAGACCCAGCTGTGTGTGGGGGGGTAGAAGACCTCCCAAACCATCGTAAGATACACGTAAGGTAAGGTAAGGTCCCAGACCTTCCTAGACATCTCCTCCTACAAGAACACCAATCACAGGAACCTCTTGGCTACGTAAAACAAGGACGAATAAAAACCATTCCATCGAAACTTGGAAACCAATAGACAACTTCCCTACACCCTCGAAGCTTTGAAACTCTTCACCTTCCCTGATCTTCCCCCAGCAGCTATGACCTGGCTCTCTGGATAGAGAGAGAAGAGAGAGAGAGAGAGAGAGAGAGAGAGAGAGAGAGAGAGAGAGAGAGACGTCAACAGCCGCCTGTTGTTTACCTCACCACCTCTCTCTCTCTCTCTCTCTCTCTCTCTCTCTCTCTCTCTCTCTCTCTCTCTCTCTCTCTCTCTCTCTCTCTCTCTCGTCAGGAGAAGAGGGAACTCAAAGCCCTGCCAACACACACACACACACACACACACACACGACCCCCTAGATCAAGCGAGCACAAGCATCACCACTCTGTCTCTCCCTTCACACACCTCCCTGCGTGATAAGGTACTACTGGGAAAGGTAGTGTGTACCAGAAAGCACTTCCTTCACCATCATGGGAAGAAAAAAAAATATGAGGGAATTACGCCAGCCTTGGAGGACGACCGGGATGTGTGACGACTTCAATCACTCGAGAGTTTGAACGCTCGCTCGCTCGGGGTCCTTACGCCTCCGTCGCGTCAAGAAACTACGCCAAGGTGCTCTACTACTTTGCGTCTCGTCCTTACGCCTTCGTCGCGTCAGGAATCTACGCGCCACAGTACTCTAATAATGCGTACCGTCTTTGCCTTCGTCGCGTCCAGAATCAACCTACGCAATGGTACTCTATTACCGCGTCCCGTCCTTTACGCTTTCATCGCGTCAAAAAGCTACGCAATGGCACTCTACGCCAAACCCAAATGACTCCCGACTGTACGTACCTGTTTGACATCACAAAACCCACTACTTACCCACTTAAGAAACTATTTACTTACAAATCCTCACTTTCAACACTTGGACAAAAACCAGTCATGGAGGGAGCCAGCCTGCTCAGGTCCCCCACGAGCCAGCCTGCCTGCTCAGGTCCCCAGCCAGCCAGCCAGCCTGCTCAGGTCCCCAGCCAGCCAGCCAGCCTGCTCAGGTCCCCAGCCAGCCTGCTCAGGTCCCCCACGAGCCAGCCAGCCTGCTCAGGTCCCCCGTGAGCCAGCCAGCCCGCTCAGGTCCCCCACGAGCCAGCCTGCCTGCTCAGGTCCCCAGCCAGCCAGCCAGCCTGCTCAGGTCCCCAGCCAGCCAGCCAGCCTGCTCAGGTCCCCAGCCAGCCAGCCAGCCTGCTCAGGTCCCCAGCCAGCCAGCCAGCCTGCTCAGGTCCCCCACGAGCCAGCCTGCCTGCTCAGGTCCCCCAAGAGCCAGCCAGCCCGCTCAGGTCCCCCACGAGCCAGCCAGCCTGCTCAGGTCCCCCACGAGCCAGCCAGCCTGCTCAGGTCCCCCACGAGCCAGCCAGCCAGCCTGCTCAGGTCCCCCACGAGCCAGCCAGCCTGCTCAGGTCCCCACGAGCCAGCCAGCCAGCCAGCCTGCTCAGGTCCCCCACGAGCCAGCCAGCCTGCTCAGGTCCCCCACGAGCCAGCCTGCCTGCTCAGGTCCCCCACGAGCCAGCCTGCCTGCTCAGGTCCCCCACGAGCCAGCCAGCCAGCCAGCATGCTCAGGTTCCCCACGAGCCAGCCAGCCAGCATGCTCAGGTCCCCCACGAGCCAGCCAGCCTGCTCAGGTCCCCACGAGCCAGCCAGCCAGCCAGCCTGCTCAGGTCCCCACGAGCCAGCCAGCCAGCCAGCATGCTCAGGTACCCCACGAGCCAGCCAGCCTGCTCAGGTCCCCCACGA
The DNA here is from genome assembly GCF_036320965.1 of Panulirus ornatus. NCBI lineage: Eukaryota > Metazoa > Arthropoda > Malacostraca > Decapoda > Palinuridae > Panulirus > Panulirus ornatus. Next base: position 4,215,404 of record NC_092259.1, on the reverse strand, counting down.
GCCAATCTGCCTGCTCAGGTCCCCCACGAGCCAGCCAGCCTGCTCAGGTCCCCACGAGCCAGCCAGCCAGCCAGCCTGCTCAGGTCCCCCACGAGCCAGCCAGCCAGCCTGCTCAGGTCCCCCACGAGCCAGCCTGCCTGCTCAGGTCCCCCGTGAGCCAGCCAGCTTGCTCAGGTCCCCCGTCACATGAAACTGAATTCAACACTCTCTCTCTCTCTCTCTCTCTCTCTCTCTCTCTCTCTCTCTCTCTCTCTCTCTCTCTCTCTCTCATCCAGCCACGGAGAAGTCGGGGAGGGGACATCCTCCTCCTCCTCTTCCTCCTCCTCCTCCTCCCCACACGCCGGATGATGGGTGAAAGTGGCGCCACCATCCTCCACGCTGGATGCACGTGGGAGAAGGTCATCCAGGCCGGTGGCGTCGTCCATTTTTGTGGTTGACGGCGGACCAGGCCATTGTGACGACACGGGGGTGGCAAGGTCGTCTTGCTCAGTGGCCACAAGAGAGAGAGAGAGAGAGAGAGAGAGAGAGAGAGAGAGAGAGAGAGAGAGAGAGAGAGAGAGAGAGAGAGAAGGGGGAAGGGTGACCGTCGTGAAGTATGGAGGAGACACTGGAGGACGTAGGGGGGATTGTGGGAGGCGTTGCGACAGGTCAAGCAAGAGGCAGAGGGAGGTGAGAGACGGTCAAGAGGGAAGGAGGACGAAGGGCGATGGGAAGGGAAGGGAAGGGAGGGAGGACAAAAGGGATGGAGTCAATGGTGACTGAAGAGGGAGGGAATGCAAAGAGAGGGAGCGGTTGAGAAGCAGGAGAAAAGGGAGGTAAAGCCAACTGGAGAAGATGAGGGAGACAATAGGATGGAAGAGGAGGAAGACCAGAGTACTGAGAAATAGACGGAAGAGGAGACGGAAGAGGAGACGTCTCCAAGTGAGACGGAAGAGAAAGCTGGTAAGGATGGACTGGAAAGGGTAGACAGGCAGACAGACAGAGAGAGAGAGAGAGACAGACAGACACGCAGACAGACAGACCCTAAACAGATACATTATCATGGAAGACACCATCGCTGGTCTAGTCCATGCACACACACACACACACACACACACACCAGGGAACCACCTTGTCGACCCAACCTAGCCCAGCAACGTCTGGTCAACACTCCCACTCATCTGCTTTGGACTTCAAATCCCAATAGCCTCCTTTCACTCCATCCCCACAATCAGTCCATCCCCACAGACAGAAGGAGGGAAGGAAGGAGGGAAAGAGGGGAGGAGCACCAACTGAAACCAACATTCTAAACTCCTCGTCCACAAACAACACCACACATTAGGAAACTTCAAACCCAACCAGAACACCATCACCACACACCTTACTGGACGACCTAATCAAAAAAAAATAAATAAATAAAATCCTAACGAATAAAACTCTATAAAACCTGAAAATCATAACAGCGCCCGCCATTAATAACACACACACACACACATACACTGAAGTCTCGCAAATTACTGTTCGACAAATGTTTATCCGCAAACATCATCCAATTGCACGAGGGAGGCACTCGGTCCTAATGATCTAGTCTTGCATTCAAGGAGCTTGTCCCCCTTCCAATACTAATTTCCTCTCATCCCTTTTTTTTTTTATCTTTCATACACCATTTATCCTCGCATCATCCACTGTCTTTTGGTCCCCTTTCCTCCGTCACTCTCTCTCTCTCTCTCTCTCTCTCTTCAGTTCTCGTGTATGTCATACACGATTATCCTCGCATTATCCACTGTCTTTTGGTCCCCTTTCCTCTCTCTCTCTATCTCTCTCTCTCTCTCTCTCTCTCTCTCTCTCTCTCTCTCTCTCTCTTGAGTTCTCCCTACACACCTCAAATCATCAGTATTATCAACTCCTCCCCTTCTTATTTTCTGCCGGGGTCGTCCTCTTCTAAGCTTTGACAGACTATGTATGGGTCTGGGGATGGAGGGTCGTGTTAAGGGATGAGGAGGAGGGACAGAAACTTAACAACCAGGGGCGTCTAACAGCTTCGTAGATCAAGTGTCTTGAGGTCGAAGGCCTCCGGGCGCAGGTGAGAGCTCCGTTTGGGCTGAAGAGGACGACGAACCAACCACCCCCCAGGCCAAGTCCCTCTTAAAAATGACAAGTTCTCTAAGAGACCTTCGTCAGGTGGGAGAGGCCCCACGAGAGGCACATCAACTTTCACACTCACGCTGACCTTGGGATTTCTTCCGTCCGGGTCCGGATCACAAGCGGAACTCCCCGACGTTTGTGTCCGTGACCGGCAATGCTCCTAATGACCTATATATATATATATATATATATATATATATATATATATATATATATATGAGAGAGAGAGAGAGAGAGAGAGAGAGAGAGAGAGAGAGAGAGAGAGAGAGAGAGAGAGAGAGAGAGAGAGCATTAGCACTCAAAAAAAAAGTCCTCTTCCCTCAAGAGACATTCTTCCTCACGTCATTTTCCTCCCGTAACAAGTTTGGGTCACGTCTCACACGGCTTCGCTCCTCCACCAGCCCGCCCGCAAGCCCCTCCCTCCCGCCAACCCCCTCTCACAATGCCAGTGGCCAGGACTTTCTCCTCCGTCGTTCTGCCTATCTTTACACTTTCTTTAATTTCCCGAAGGGGCTGCAGAGGGCAAGCGTTAGCGAGGGGGGGTTTGCAAGGCGTCTGCATATTGCCGGGGGGCCCCTCGCGCGCCTTCTTCCTCCTTGGGAGTAATGGACATTTTCCGCCGAGTCCAACAATATAATCTCCAGGTCTTGCCTCCCTCCTGATGGAGAAGTGGGGGGTCTTGGGCGACGACCACTTAACTCGGAAGGTCATGGTCTTGCCTCCTGACGGAGAAGAGGGTCTTGGGCGACCTCTGAGGTCATGGTCTTGCCTCCTGACGGAGAAGAGGGGTCTTGGACGACCTCTTAACTCGGAAGGTCATGGTCTTGCCTCCTGACGGAGAAGTGGGTCTTGGGGGCGACCTCATAGTTCGGGAGCTCCTCCTGGTCTTTACCTCAGGACAGAAGGGTCTTTGCAACGGACTTAGTACGTGCAAGATCCAGCCGACCAGCTAGTAAGCCAGCCAGGCAACCAACCAGCCAACCGACCAGCTAGTAAGCCAAGCCAGGCAACCAACCAGCTAGTAAGCCAAGCCAGGCAGCCAACCAGTGAACCAACCAGCTAGTAAGCCAAGCCAGGCAGCCAACCAGTCAACCAACCAGCTAGTAAGTCAGCCAGCCACTCGACCAGCTAGTAAGCCAAGCCAGGCAGCCAACCAGTCAACCAACCAGCTAGTAAGCAAGCCAGCCAGCCGACCAGCTAGTAAGCCAAGCCAGGCAACCACCCAGTCAACCAACCAGCCAGTCCAGCCAGCCAACAACACGTCGCCTGCACCATTTTCTCACACACTCAAGAATGTCTTTCCTTATTTACCCCCAACACGACGTAATGTCTCCCGGTGTTTCCTCCCGCACAGCATAATTCCACTGGCCACTTTCCCCCCCTGGCACTCCAGATTCTCTCCTCCCGCCTTCCTCTTGCACTTGGCGCGCGCGGAGGGGGTAATGGACGATCCTGGCTTACATTTCCTGCATCCCTAACACGGGTTTAAACGTGCAACACATGATCCCAGGGGGGGCCCCAAGGCAACCCCAGCCACGTCCTCCTTCAAGCTCTCCTGTTCTTGCGCCGCCGATTTTGCTCGCTGGCTCGCTCCGCTCCGCTCACTGCCTACAGTGATGCGCCCATAATATGGACGCCGATTATGGCGGTTATCTGTGACTTCGATGTCGAAACGGATGCTCTCTATATACCAGGTGGGTATCTGTGGGCTTCGACGGGCGTGCAAGCGAAGAGGAATTACGTATTTCGAGGTTAAGGCATTGCATGGAAATGTAGCAATTCTTAGATACTCTCTATATTCATCTGATCTCTGTCTCTACATACTAGGTCTTTAGGATACGATGTCCTGTCCTCCAGCAGATAACCTCGTCCTGGACCATCAGGTCTTCTGTTATCTGTCCTACCCATGTACTGTCCTCCAGCAGATAACCTCGTCATGGACCATCAGGTCTTCTGTTATCTGTCCTTCCCATGTACTGTCCTCCAGCAGATAACCTCGTCATGGACCATCAGGTCTTCTGTTATCTGTCCTTCCCATGTACTGTCCTCCAGCAGGTAACCTCGTCATGGACCATCAGGTCTCCTGTCATCTGTCCTCCAGCAGGTAACCTCGTCGTAGACCATCAGGTCTCCTGTCATCTGTCCACACCAGCGCGTAACCTCATCATAACCTCATCATAAATCATCAGATATGATGATCTGTCCATCCCAGGCAACCCCTCCCTCACACACCAGGCCAGGGAGGGAGAGAGAGGGAGAGAGAGAGGGAAGCTGTTCTTCGGGTCACTTCTCTCTCTCTCTCTCTCTCTCTCTCTCTCTCTCTCTCTCTCTCTCTCTCTCTCTCTCTCTCTCTCTCTCTCGCCTCCCATTACCGGCCTCGTATCGTCTGTGTTTTCTGAAAACGAAAATGGTTCCCAACTCCCTCCCCCACGAAAAAAAAAAAATAGTATCAAGTTTCATTATGTGAGACCTTCCTGTTTGTGGTCTGGGGGGAGGAAGGAGGAGGAGGAGGAGGAGGAGGAGGAGGAGGAGAGGAGAAGGAGTAGAGGAGGAGGAGGAGGAGGAGGAGGAGGAGGAGGAGGAGGAGAGGAGGCGGAGGAGGAGAGGAGGCGGAGGAGGAGGATACCAGTTCAATCAACAGGTTGCAGGGTCGAATGCCATCAGGTCCTTCACAGATACGAGGAATCATTTCCGTGTTGTGGGAGACGACCGCGCGCGCGCGCGCGCGTGTGTGTGTGTGTGTGTTTGTGTGTGTGTGTGTGTGTGTCTGTGTGTGTGTGTGTGTGTGTGTCTTGAAGAAGAGTAAAAGGGAATGATGTAATCATGTGTACTCATTTCCTTAAGAACAAAGGTACGACACTTGAGTGTGGGTTCGACCCTCTAGCACGAGTACGACCCTTGAGCACGAAGGTACGACCCCCTGAGCACGAGTACGACCCTTGAGCACGAAGGTACGACCCCCTGAGCACGAGTACGACCCTTGAGCACGAAGGCACGACCCCCTGAGCACGAGTACGACCCTTGAGCACAAAGGTACGACCCTTGAGCACGAAGGTACGACCCTTGAGCACGAAGGCATGACCCCCTGAGCACGAGTACGACCCTTGAGCACGAAGGTACGACCCCCTGAGCACGAGTACGACCCTTGAGCACGAAGGCACGACCCCCTGAGCACGAGTACGACCCTTGAGCACAAAGGTACGACCCTTGAGCACGAAGGTACGACCCCCTGAGCACGAGTACGACCCTTGAGCACGAAGGTACGACCCTTGAGCACGAAGGCATGACCCCCTGAGCACGAGTACGACCCTTGAGCACGAAGGTACGACCCCCTGAGCACGAGTACGACCCTTGAGCACGAAGGCACGACCCCCTGAGCACGAGTACGACCCTTGAGCACAAAGGTACGACCCTTGAGCACGAAGGTACGACCCCCTGAGCACGAGTACGACCCTTGAGCACGAAGGTACGACCCTTGAGCACGAAGGCATGACCCCCTGAGCACGAGTACGACCCTTGAGCACGAAGGCACGACCCCCTGAGCACGAGTACGACCCTTAAGCACGAACGTACGACCTACTCAGCACGAGTGCGACCCTTGAGCACGAAGGCACGACCCCCTGAGCACGAGTACGACCCTTGAGCACGAAGGTACGACCCCTGAGCACGAGTACGACACTTGAGCACGAAGGTACGACCCTTGAGCACGAAGGCACGACCCCCTGAGCACGAGTACGACCCTTGAGCACGAAGGCACGACCCCCTGAGCACGAGTACGACCCTTGAGCACGAAGGTACGTCCCCCTGAGCACGAGTACGACCCTTGAGCACGAAGGTACGACCCTTGAGCACCAAGGTACTACCCCTGAGCACGAGTACGACCCATGAGAAGGAAGGTACGACTCTTGAGCACAAGTTCGATCCTTGGGCACGAATGTACGACCACCAGAACACAAGAATACGACCCCTGGGTATGGTGATCGCCTGACCTTCGACCTGACCCTATCAAAGGGTCGTAAGTACCGTCGTGCTCAAGGATCGTACCGTCGTGCTCAAGGATCGTACCATCGTGCTCAAGAATCGTACCGTCGTACTCAAGGATCGCACAGTCGTACTCAAGGATCGTACCGTCGTACTCAAGGATCGTACCGTCGTACTCAAGGATCGTACCATCGTGCTCAAGGATCGTACTGTCGTACTCAAGGGTCGTACCGTCGTACTCAAGGATCGTACCATCGTACTCAAGGGTCGTACCGTCGTACTCAAGGATCGTACCGTCGTACTCAAGGATCGTACCGTCGTGCTCAAGGATGGTACTGTCGTGCTCAAGGATCGTACTGTCGTGCTCAAGGATCGTACCATCGTACTCAAGGATCATACCATCGTACTCAAGGATCGTACCATCGTGCTCAAGGATCGTACTGTCGTACTCAAGGGTCGTACCGTCGTACTCAAGGATCGTACCGTCGTGCTCAAGGATGGTACTGTCGTGCTCAAGGATCGTACCATCGTGCTCAAGGATCGTACCGTCGTGCTCAAGGATCGTACCATCGTGCTCAAGGATCGTACCGTCGTGCTCAAGGATCGTACCATCGTGCTCAAGGATCGTACCATCGTGCTCAAGGATCGTACCGTCGTGCTCAAGGATCGTACCATCGTGCTCAAGGATCGTACCATCGTGCTCAAGGATCGTACCGTCGTGCTCAAGGATCGTACCGTCGTGCTCAAGGATCGTACCGTCGTGCTCAAGGATCGTACCATCGTGCTCAAGGATCGTACCGTCGTACTCAAGGATCGTACCATCGTGCTCAAGGATCGTACCTGTCGTACTCAAGGATCGTACCGTCGTGCTCAAGGATCGTACCGTCGTGCTCAAGGATCGTACCGTCGTGCTCAAGGATCGTACCATCGTGCTCAAGGATCGTACCATCGTACTCAAGGATCGTACCGTCGTGCTCAAGGATCGTACCATCGTGCTCAAGGATCGTACCGTCGTGCTCAAGGATCGTACCATCGTGCTCAAGGATCGTACCATCGTGCTCAAGGATCATACCATCGTGCTCAAGGATCGTACCATCGTGCTCAAGGATCGTACCATCGTGCTCAAGGATCGTACCGTCGTGCTCAAGGATCGTACCGTCGTGCTCAAGGATCGTATCGTCGTGCTCAAGGATCGTACCGTCGTGCTCAAGGATCGTACCGTCGTACTCAAGGATCGTACCATCGTGCTCAAGGATCGTACTGTCGTACTCAAGGGTCGTACCGTCGTACTCAAGGATCGTACCGTCGTGCTCAAGGATGGTACTGTCGTGCTCAAGGATCGTACCATCGTGCTCAAGGATCGTACCATCGTGCTCAAGGATCGTACCGTCGTGCTCAAGGATCGTACCATCGTGCTCAAGGATCGTACCGTCGTGCTCAAGGATCGTACCATCGTGCTCAAGGATCGTACCATCGTGCTCAAGGATCATACCATCGTGCTCAAGGATCGTACCATCGTGCTCAAGGATCGTACCATCGTGCTCAAGGATCGTACCGTCGTGCTCAAGGATCGTACCGTCGTGCTCAAGGATCGTATCGTCGTGCTCAAGGATCGTACCGTCGTGCTCAAGGATCGTACCGTCGTACTCAAGGATCGTACCGTCGTACTCAAGGATCGTACCATCGTGCTCAAGAATCGTACCGTCGTGCTCAAGGATCGTACCATCGTACTCAAGGATCGTACCATCGTACTCAAGGATCGTACCATCGTGCTCAAGGATCGTACCATCGTACTCAAGGATCATACCATCGTACTCAAGGATCGTACCATCGTACTCAAGGATCGTACCATCGTGCTCAAGGATCGTACCATCGTACTCAAGGATCGTACCGTCGTACTCAAGGATCGTACCGTCGTGCTCAAGGATCGTACCATCGTACTCAAGGATCGTACCGTCGTGCTCAAGGGTCGTACCATCGTGCTCAAGGATCGTACCGTCGTGCTCAAGGACCGTACACACGTGTACTTACCCAACGCACAATATCCAAATCCTTACGAATACCCGATACACCGAGCAGATAATAATACGTACAGTATACCAGTATATTCCCCCACACCAAAACAGTCCTTACTCTTGTCGATATATACTTTCACGTCAATGTTTCATACCAAAATAACCTGCTGGACATAGTTGCAAGTCACCTCACAAACTCTCTCTCTCCCTCTCTCTCTCTCTCTCTCTCTCTCTCTTTATTCCAGGCCTGACATTGCTCCAAATTAAATATGCATGGGGCTCGATTATCTGCAAATGATGTTCTGTATTCTGAATGTAAAATGTAATCAGTAAAGTTGACGATTCATCCGTTGCAGCTTCCAGCTTTAGAGAAAAAAATTTTTTTAAATGAAATGTAATCACTGATTAATAAAAGGTAATCATCGGTCGGTTTTCATTTTTTTTTTTTATCTATCTGCCACAGGAGAGAGAGAGAGAGAGAGAGAGAGAGAGAGAGAGAGAGAGAGAGAGAGAGAGAGAGAGAGAGAGAGAGAGAGCATCGTGAATGCACTACAATCGCGATTAAAGTGACTATCGTAAGAGCCTCTGGAAATCGAGAGAGAGAGAGAGAGAGAGAGAGAGAGAGAGAGAGAGAGAGAGAGAGAGAGAGAGAGAGAGAGAGAGATAAACTCACACACACAAAGATGTTCTTAAAATTAAAAAAAATCTTAGGACCGAAGAATCTCACAAAATCTGGAGACATTAACATCTAGGAAGCATTACCTGCTAACCTGGTGGCTTCCAGGAAGACTGAAGTACAAGGAAGGGGAGGGTGTCTTATCCCCATGGCACAGGGGGGCCTCCTATTCACATGGGAAGGGGACCCTCCTATTCACATGGGAAGGGTCCTTCCTATTCGCATGGCAAGGAGGGCCCTCCTATTCACATGGAAAGGGGCCCCTCCTATTCGCATGGTAAGGGGGGCTCCTATTCGCATGGGAAGGGGCCCCTCCTTTTCGCATGGGAAGGGGGGCGCCTATTCGCATGGGAAGGGGGACCTCCTATTCGCATGGGAAGGGGGGACCTCCTATTCGCATTGGAAGGGGGACCTCCTATTCACATGGTAAGGGGGACCTCCTATTCGCATTGGAAAGGGGGCCCTCCTATTCACATGGAGGGCCCTCCTATTCGCATGGCAAAGAGGAGGGCTCCGTCTCCGGAGACCTGACCCCTCCCTCCCTCCCTCCCTCTCACGTCTTATGGAAATAGAGAACTTAAAGAACGTTCTCTCCTCTGGTTAAAGGCAAGTTCAGCGGCCAGTCAGCAGCAGCCAGGGAACGGAGGGAAGGCAAAGTCCGTCCGTGCATTAAACTTGGACTCTCTGGCCAAACAAGGGAACCCAAACTCCCAAGTTCAGCCTCTTGGAAACCACCCAATCAACCGGTTCACGAGACGTAGACACTTCTGCCGTTGATCCAACAGAGTTCCTTTCCAAGGCGGGTACTCGAGCGAATTAAGGAGGCCTCCAAATCTAACAGCTCCGCCCGCTCGCCCGCGCCTCCAAGGCCGACCCGCCCCTACAGACGGAGGAGAAGTAGAAGGGTGGTTCTTGGAGGACCCTTACAGACACAACTGCTAGTGGTAGTAGTGGTAGTGATGGTGGTGGGTCCTGGAATTTGCCAACGCCGTTGGGGACGTCTGGTAAATGTCGAACGTTCACTAACTCTACCATGAGAAATAGGGAGAGTCGGGTAAAACTCTCCATCGCAACAGATCTCGAAAACCTCTCGCACAGTGAGTGTGACACGCAAAACGCATGACTACACCATACCTGATCGTAGCGAAGTATATCCTTCATGATGGCCAGGTTTTCGAGGCCATCGGTCATTCTTCTTAGAGCGACGTAACCACACAGCCTGGTCGGTGTGGAGGCTTTCCAACGACTTACAAGCACCGTGTACGACAGTTCTGGCAGTGTTTTGGTAGCCAGTCGTCACCAGAGATCCCTTGTGTTAGCATATATGAAAGTATAATAATACCAAGATTATACAGAGATCATTACTGTGTACGTTATCTCCTATCTGTGCTGTTTTCATCTGTTGAGTTGAAAGAAGGACTACCAGAAGGTGAGGTAAGGTCCTAAACCCTAGCTTTGGGGGGTAGAAGACCTCCCAAACCATCGTAAAGTATACGTAAGGTAAGGTAAGGTCCCAGACCCAGCTGTAGGGATGGTAGAAGACCTCCGAAACCATCGTGAGGTATACGTAAGGTAAGGTAAGGTCCCAGACCCAGCTGTAGGGATGGTAGACGACCTCCCAAACCATCGTAAGGTACACGTAAGAAGTGTCCAGGAAAGTTATGACTGAGGACAGACGACTCATGCAAAGACGTGAGATTCCCTATAGCCTCTCTGGCCACTTGGTAAGCCACAGGCTGACGGCTTACGCCCTCCGTCAGCCACGGCGAAGGCAGCCACAACCTCAGTGCTTTGATAACTCACCAAATACGAGGTTATCATACCCGAGCCCTTGTATCACCATCTAGAGAAAACGAGGAGGTGTCTACTGACGAGACTGGTACACCCAGAGGAACAAAGGTGTGGAGACCCAGGTACAGTGTACCGTCGTAGGGTACACCTACACCCCACTTAAACCCCAGGAACTAAAGGTGTGTGTGGGGGGGGGGGTATGTAGGTACCGTGTACCAACATACGGTACAGTTCCCTATCCATAGGCATAGGTACAGTGTACCATCGTAGGCACACCTTGCCTACCCAAGGGACATAGGGTGATGAGGCAGGTGTGGAAGAGAACCTTTGAGGTTGATGAAAAGCCGGGGCATCGCTGTGCGTGTGTGTGTGTGTGTGTGTGTGTGTGTGTGTGTGTGTGTGTGTGTGTGTCTGTGTGTGTGTGTCGGGGGAGATCATGCAGGCTCCCTGCCTGTAACAACAGGATGATCTTGCATGACTTCCTGCCACTACACCGGCTACTGCAAGCACTGGGAGGAGAGACTAATCCACTTCAACACCCACTACAAGCACTGGGAAGATAGATAAACCTACTACAAGCTTTGGTAGGAGAGACGAACCCACTCCAACACCCACTACAAGCACTGGGAAGATAGATAAACCTACTACAAGCTTTGGTAGGAGAGACGAACCCACTCCAACACCCACTACAAGCACCGGGCGCACGAAAACTTCATCAACACGACCCTCGACCAACCACCAACAAGCAATAGGGGCGACAGAAGCCCAAACCCCAGAAACACTGAGATACAACAGTTCCCAACGACGAACCCTGGGACAGCTGACGAAGGTGACCAAGAACGACCCGTCCAGCAAGCACCTCACTCCCTCACCCTCCCACCCAAGTCCAGAGACGGAGGGAACCTACGTGAGGTGTGCTATGGCAACCTATCCTTCTCTCTTTTTTTTTTTCTCCCTCATCATCCAGTACGATATTTCAAGAGAGCCATCTTTGATCTCGGTCTCTAAGGCGACTCTAGAGGGAAAAGAGTATTAAAAAAAGGCATGGCCTCAGGGCCAGGTAAGAGGAAGAGGGGCCTCTTCTTCCACGGGTAAGATACTCTATCGGATTTACCAAGAAACCGACGACAATTCTATGGCCAGTTAGACTAGGTCGCTGGACTCATGTTGCCATCAGGTCCTGGTTCGAGCCCTTGCTTTTGGAGGGCATTATATATATATATATATATATATATATATATATATATATATATATATATATATATATATATATATATATATATATTATACCCGGGGATAGGGGAGAAAGAATACTTCCCACGTATTCCCTGCGTGTCGTAGAAGGCGACTAAAAGGGGAGGGAGCGGGGGGGCTGGAAATCCTCCCCTCTCGTCTTTTTTTTTTTTGTTTTCCCCCAAAGGAAGGAACAGAGAAGGGGGCCAGGTAAGGATATTCCCTCAAAGGCGCAGTCCTCTGTTCTTAACGCTACCTCGCTAACGCGGGAAATGGCGAATAGTATGAAAGAAAAGATATATATATATTCCCTCATTTATCAGTCAGTCTTTCCTCTTTCCTTTATCATCTTTTTCCTTCCCACACGTCTTTTCCCTCTCTCTCTCTCTCTCCATAAAAGGGAGGGGAGGCAGGGGAAAAATGGAGAGAGAAAAGACGTGTGTGTCGGAAGGAAAAAAGAGGATAAAGGAAAGAGGAAAGACTGACTGATAAATGAGGGAACGATAGACAACGGCAATAAGGGTAAAGAGAAGTTGGGGAGAGAGAGAGAGAGAGAGAGAGAGAGAGAGAGAGAGAGAGAGAGAGAGAGAGAGAGAGAGAGAGAGAGAGAGAGAGAGACTAACCGCTGGAGGGAAGAAGGAGCAATGACGCAATGTTGGGGTAAGGGAGAGTATGGGCGGACAAGGGAAAAGTCGCTGGGGTGAGGGAGAGGGTGTGTGTGTGAGTGTGAGGGTAGGGAGGGTGTGTGTGAGAGTGAGGGAAGGGTGTGTGCGTGTGTGTGTGAGAGAGGAAGGGGACGTGAAAGAGTGAGGGAAGGGGGTGTGACAGTGAGTGAAGGGAGGGAGTGTGTGAGAGTGAGGAGAGGGGGTGAAAGTGAGGGAAGGGTGTGTGTGTGAGAGTGAGGGAGAGGAGTGAGAGTCAGGTAGAGGGAGAGAGGCCAGCAGACCTCAGCTGTCGCTACGATGACATCAAACCTCCTCCAGCACCAACAGGTCCTCCTGACGCTACTGCTGTTGGGGAGGCAATGGGGGAGGTGATGCGGTGTTGGGGAGGCAATGGGGGAGGTGATGCGGTGTTGGGGAGGCAATGGGGGAGGTGATGCAGTGTTGGGGAGGCAATGGGGGAGGTGATGCGGTGTTGGGGAGGTAATGGGGGAGGTGATGCGGTGTTGGGGAGGCAATGGGGGAGGTGATGCAGTGTTGGGGAGGCAATGGGGGAGGTGATGCGGTGTTGGGGAGGCAATGGGGGAGGTGATGCGGTGTTGGGGAGGCAATGGGGGAGGTGATGCGGTGTTGGGGAGGCAATGGGGGAGGTGATGCGGTGTTGGGGAGGCAATGGGGGAGGTGATGCGGTGTTGGGGAGGTAATGGTGATGCAGGTGAAGTGGTGTTGGGGAGGTAATGGTGATGCAGGTGAAGTGGTGTTGGGGAGGTAATGGTGATGCAGGTGAAGTGGTGTTGGGGAGGTAATGGTGATGCAGGTGAAGTGGTGTTGGAGGTGTGTGGTTGAGTGGAAGTGTTGACGGGGTATTGGTCAAGCGGTGTGTTGGAGGTGGTGTTGGAGATGTTATGCCAGCGTGGTGCTGAGGACGACAAGGGAAACTAGAGAGGAGAGTAGTACCACACACACACACACACCACAGCTACCACACCACTACCACACACACACACCACAGCTACCACAGCACACACCACACACCACAGCTACCACAGCACACACCACACAGACACACCACAGCTACCACAGCACACACCACTACCACAAACACATACACCACAGCTACCACAGCACACACCACTACCACACACCACAGCACACACCACTACCACAAACACATACACCACAGCTACCACAGCACACACCATTACCACACACACCACAGCTACCACAGCACACACTTCTACCACACACTCCGCGACTCACCAAACAAAAACATTTTTGCCATGATCAAATTTGAAACGAAAACTAAAAACTTATAAAGGAGGTACGACCCTCGAGCACGACGCGGCACGACCCTTGAACACGGCGGTACGACCCTTATGTAAGGCGGCTTGACCTTTATACACATACGTACGTAAGGGTGTGTACCGTCATGCTCAAGGGTCGTGCCGCGTCGTGCTCAAGGGTCGTACCGTCGCGCTCAAGGGTCGTACCGTCGTACACGATGGTCGTACCGTCGTGCTCAAGGGTCGCACCGTCGTGTTCAAATGTCGTACTGTCGCGCTTAAGGGTCACACCGTCGTACTCAAACGTCGCACCGTCGTACACAAGGGCCGTACCGTCGCGCTCGAGGAGTCGTACCGTCGTGCTCGTAGAGTCGTACCCAGGCCTCCGCTGCAATGCTGCAGCCACGCACGTTGGCTCAAATCCGAAATTACTTACAGAGGACGACTAAAGGAACAGATATTAATACGTATCACTTACTACCTTAACCCCATGTCGTATTGCCAATGCTGGATACAAAAGGAAGCCACAACACATGAGATAACAGACACAGACTGGGGGAAAATATGTATGACGATATGAAACGGGGGGGGGGTTTACAACCTCCTGTGAGCGAGAGGGGGTTTACAACCTCCTGTGGACGAGAGGGGGTTTACAACCTCCTGTGGACGTGGGTTTACAACCTCCAATACTAGACGGGGATTACAACCTCCTCTGCAAGGAAAGGGACCAATCTACAACCTCACGTATTCCTTTATGCGAGAGTTCAACAACCATTTTCAGACGGAGGGATACAACCTGTAACATGATGAGACAGGCCCTCAAACAACCTCTGGACCTTCTATAACAACCTCCTCCTCCTCCTCCTCCGGGCGCGAGTTCCAGCTTACAACACCGGTGACGGGCTATCAAAGCAGCGCACACTCGACTCCTCCTCCCCTCATCCCCTGCGAGAGAAGGACGCGTGTTGGGTCGTGACAAAGGCGATACCCGGCAAGATTAAACACACAGAGAAGGCTAAAGACACAGGGCATGTGTCGTGGGGAGTGAGTGAGTGAGTGAGAGTGAGTGAGTGAGTGAGTGAGGGAGGGAGGGAGGAGGCAGGACACACACAGAAGGTTGAAGACACAGGGCATGTATCGTGGAGAGTGAGTGAGTAAGTGAGTGCGTGAGTGAGTGAGTGAGTGAGGGAGGGGGCAGGACACACAGAGAAGGTTGAAGACACAGGGCATGTAGCGTGGGGAGTGAGTGAGTGAGTGAGTGAGTGAGGAGGGAGGAGGGAGGCGGGCCCTTCGATCCATCACCTTTCCAGGAGGGTCAATGGGAGGGAACTCACATGCACCTACGTGCGAGAATAGGCTACGGGTGTTTATGGAAAAAAAAAGGAGGCGCGAGAAGTGTGTGTGTGTGTGTGTGTGTGTGTGTGTGTGTGTGTGTGTGTGTGTGTGTGTGTGTGTGTGTGTGTGTTCTGGAAAGTGAAAATTGAGGGAGTGTTACAGCTGCATTGCATGAGAAACACACCAAATGCTGGAGCAACTGCCCCGGCCTTTGAGAGAGAGAGAGAGAGAGAGAGAGAGAGAGAGAGAGAGAGAGGAGGAGGAGGAATGAGGGACGAAGACATCGTCATGGCCTCCGCCAGTGAGGGACGAAGACATCGACATGGCCTCCGCCAGTGAAGGACGAAGACATCGACATGGCCTCCGCCAGTGAGGGACGAAGACATCGTCATGGCCCTCCGCCAGTGAGGGACGAAGACATCGTCATGGCCCTCCGCCAGTGAGGGATGAAGACATCGCCATGGCCCTCCGCCAGTGAGGGACGAAGACATCGTCATGACCTCCGCCAGTGAGGGATGAAGACATCGCCATGGCTTCCGCCAGCGAATTTGAAAAAAGCCTTCCAGCGTATCGAAGGGGGAAATTTTTCCAGGAGGAAGTTTCCAGGCCGACTATCAAGTGGAACGTCCCTAGATCCACGTTCAAAAGAGCGTCTTGAAGTTCACGTTCAGAAGAACTTCCTTCAACCTACTACGTTCAGAAGAGCGTCTTGAAGTTCACGTTCGGAATGAACTGCTGACGACGTTTATCTACTGCTGACAACGTATATCTACTGCTGACAACGTTCATCTACTGCTGACAACGTATATCTACTGCTGACAACGTATATCTACTGCTGACAACGTATATCTACTGCTGACAACGTATATCTACTGCTGACAACGTATATCTACTGCTGACAACGTTCATCTACTGCTGACAACGTTCATCTACTGCTGACAACGTATATCTACTGCTGACAACGTATATCTACTGCTGACAACGTATATCTACTGCTGACAACGTATATCTACTGCTGACAACGTATATCTACTGCTGACAACGTATATCTACTGCTGACAACGTATATCTACTGCTGACAACGTATATCTACTGCTGACAACGTATATCTACTGCTGACAACGTATATCTACTGCTGACAACGTATATCTACTGCTGACAACGTATATCTACTGCTGACAACGTATATCTACTGCTGACAACGTATATCTACTGCTGACAACGTATATCTACTGCTGACAACGTATATCTACTGCTGACAACGTTCATCTACTGCTGACAACGTTTATCTACTGCTGACGACGTTTATCTACTGCTGACGACGTTTATCTACTGCTGACAACGTATATCTACTGCTGACAACGTATATCTACTGCTGACAACGTTCATCTACTGCTGACAACGTTTATCTACTGCTGACAACGTTCATCTACTGCTGACAACGTTCATCTACTGCTGACAACGTATATCTACTGCTGACAACGTATATCTACTGCTGACAACGTATATCTACTGCTGACAACGTTCATCTACTGCTGACAACGTTCATCTACTGCTGACAACGTATATCTACTGCTGACAACGTTCATCTACTGCTGACAACGTTCATCTACTGCTGACAACGTATATCTACTGCTGACAACGTATATCTACTGCTGACAACGTATATCTACTGCTGACAACGTATATCTACTGCTGACAACGTATATCTACTGCTGACAACGTATATCTACTGCTGACAACGTATATCTACTGCTGACAACGTATATCTACTGCTGACAACGTTCATCTACTGCTGACAACGTATATCTACTGCTGACAACGTATATCTACTGCTGACAACGTATATCTACTGCTGACAACGTATATCTACTGCTGACAACGTATATCTACTGCTGACAACGTATATCTACTGCTGACAACGTATATCTACTGCTGACAACGTATATCTACTGCTGACAACGTATATCTACTGCTGACAACGTTCATCTACTGCTGACAACGTTCATCTACTGCTGACAACGTTCATCTACTGCTGACAACGTTCATCTACTGCTGACAACGTTCATCTACTGCTGACAACGTATATCTACTGCTGACAACGTATATCTACTGCTGACAACGTATATCTACTGCTGACAACGTATATCTACTGCTGACAACGTATATCTACTGCTGACAACGTATATCTACTGCTGACAACGTATATCTACTGCTGACAACGTATATCTACTGCTGACAACGTATATCTACTGCTGACAACGTATATCTACTGCTGACAACGTTCATCTACTGCTGACAACGTATATCTACTGCTGACAACGTATATCTACTGCTGACAACGTATATCTACTGCTGACAACGTATATCTACTGCTGACAACGTATATCTACTGCTGACAACGTATATCTACTGCTGACAACGTATATCTACTGCTGACAACGTATATCTACTGCTGACAACGTTCATCTACTGCTGACAACGTATATCTACTGCTGACAACGTTCATCTACTGCTGACAACGTTCATCTACTGCTGACAACGTATATCTACTGCTGACAACGTATATCTACTGCTGACAACGTATATCTACTGCTGACAACGTATATCTACTGCTGACAACGTATATCTACTGCTGACAACGTTCATCTACTGCTGACAACGTATATCTACTGCTGACAACGTTCATCTACTGCTGACAACGTATATCTACTGCTGACAACGTTCATCTACTGCTGACAACGTATATCTACTGCTGACAACGTTCATCTACTGCTGACAACGTATATCTACTGCTGACAACGTATATCTACTGCTGACAACGTATATCTACTGCTGACAACGTTCATCTACTGCTGACAACGTTCATCTACTGCTGACAACGTTCATCTACTGCTGACAACGTATATCTACTGCTGACAACGTTCATCTACTGCTGACAACGTTCATCTACTGCTGACAACGTTCATCTACTGCTGACAACGTTCATCTACTGCTGACAACGTTCATCTACTGCTGACAACGTTCATCTACTGCTGACAACGTATATCTACTGCTGACAACGTTCATCTACTGCTGACAACGTTCATCTACTGCTGACAACGTATATCTACTGCTGACAACGTTCATCTACTGCTGACAACGTTCATCTACTGCTGACAACGTATATCTACTGCTGACAACGTATATCTACTGCTGACAACGTTCATCTACTGCTGACAACGTTCATCTACTGCTGACAACGTTCATCTACTGCTGACAACGTTCATCTACTGCTGACAACGTATATCTACTGCTGACAACGTATATCTACTGCTGACAACGTATATCTACTGCTGACAACGTATATCTACTGCTGACAACGTATATCTACTGCTGACAACGTTCATCTACTGCTGACAACGTTCATCTACTGCTGACAACGTATATCTACTGCTGACAACGTATATCTACTGCTGACAACGTATATCTACTGCTGACAACGTATATCTACTGCTGACAACGTATATCTACTGCTGACAACGTTCATCTACTGCTGACAACGTATATCTACTGCTGACAACGTTCATCTACTGCTGACAACGTATATCTACTGCTGACAACGTATATCTACTGCTGACAACGTATATCTACTGCTGACAACGTATATCTACTGCTGACAACGTTCATCTACTGCTGACAACGTATATCTACTGCTGACAACGTATATCTACTGCTGACAACGTATATCTACTGCTGACAACGTTCATCTACTGCTGACAACGTATATCTACTGCTGACAACGTATATCTACTGCTGACAACGTTCATCTACTGCTGACAACGTATATCTACTGCTGACAACGTATATCTACTGCTGACAACGTTCATCTACTGCTGACAACGTTCATCTACTGCTGACAACGTTCATCTACTGCTGACAACGTATATCTACTGCTGACAACGTTCATCTACTGCTGACAACGTATATCTACTGCTGACAACGTTCATCTACTGCTGACAACGTATATCTACTGCTGACAACGTATATCTACTGCTGACAACGTATATCTACTGCTGACAACGTATATCTACTGCTGACAACGTATATCTACTGCTGACAACGTATATCTACTGCTGACAACGTTCATCTACTGCTGACAACGTATATCTACTGCTGACAACGTTCATCTACTGCTGACAACGTATATCTACTGCTGACAACGTATATCTACTGCTGACAACGTATATCTACTGCTGACAACGTATATCTACTGCTGACAACGTATATCTACTGCTGACAACGTATATCTACTGCTGACAACGTATATCTACTGCTGACAACGTTCATCTACTGCTGACAACGTTCATCTACTGCTGACAACGTTCATCTACTGCTGACAACGTATATCTACTGCTGACAACGTATATCTACTGCTGACAACGTTCATCTACTGCTGACAACGTTCATCTACTGCTGACAACGTTCATCTACTGCTGACAACGTATATCTACTGCTGACAACGTTCATCTACTGCTGACAACGTATATCTACTGCTGACAACGTATATCTACTGCTGACAACGTATATCTACTGCTGACAACGTTCATCTACTGCTGACAACGTATATCTACTGCTGACAACGTTCATCTACTGCTGACAACGTATATCTACTGCTGACAACGTATATCTACTGCTGACAACGTATATCTACTGCTGACAACGTTCATCTACTGCTGACAACGTATATCTACTGCTGACAACGTTCATCTACTGCTGACAACGTATATCTACTGCTGACAACGTATATCTACTGCTGACAACGTTCATCTACTGCTGACAACGTTCATCTACTGCTGACAACGTATATCTACTGCTGACAACGTATATCTACTGCTGACAACGTATATCTACTGCTGACAACGTTCATCTACTGCTGACAACGTATATCTACTGCTGACAACGTTCATCTACTGCTGACAACGTATATCTACTGCTGACAACGTTCATCTACTGCTGACAACGTTCATCTACTGCTGACAACGTATATCTACTGCTGACAACGTATATCTACTGCTGACAACGTATATCTACTGCTGACAACGTATATCTACTGCTGACAACGTATATCTACTGCTGACAACGTATATCTACTGCTGACAACGTATATCTACTGCTGACAACGTATATCTACTGCTGACAACGTATATCTACTGCTGACAACGTATATCTACTGCTGACAACGTATATCTACTGCTGACAACGTATATCTACTGCTGACAACGTTCATCTACTGCTGACAACGTATATCTACTGCTGACAACGTATATCTACTGCTGACAACGTATATCTACTGCTGACAACGTTCATCTACTGCTGACAACGTTCATCTACTGCTGACAACGTATATCTACTGCTGACAACGTTCATCTACTGCTGACAACGTTCATCTACTGCTGACAACGTTCATCTACTGCTGACAACGTTCATCTACTGCTGACAACGTTCATCTACTGCTGACAACGTATATCTACTGCTGACAACGTATATCTACTGCTGACAACGTATATCTACTGCTGACAACGTATATCTACTGCTGACAACGTTCATCTACTGCTGACAACGTTCATCTACTGCTGACAACGTTTATCTACTGCTGACAACGTATATCTACTGCTGACAACGTTCATCTACTGCTGACAACGTTCATCTACTGCTGACAACGTATATCTACTGCTGACAACGTATATCTACTGCTGACAACGTATATCTACTGCTGACAACGTATATCTACTGCTGACAACGTATATCTACTGCTGACAACGTATATCTACTGCTGACAACGTATATCTACTGCTGACAACGTATATCTACTGCTGACAACGTTCATCTACTGCTGACAACGTATATCTACTGCTGACAACGTATATCTACTGCTGACAACGTATATCTACTGCTGACAACGTATATCTACTGCTGACAACGTATATCTACTGCTGACAACGTATATCTACTGCTGACAACGTATATCTACTGCTGACAACGTTTATCTATTGCTGACGATGGTTATCTATTGCTGACGATGGTTATCTATTGCTGACGATGGTTATCTATTGCTGACAACGTATATCTACTGCTGACAACGTATATCTACTGCTGACAACGTTCATCTACTGCTGACAACGTATATCTACTGCTGACAACGTTCATCTACTGCTGACAACGTATATCTACTGCTGACAACGTTTATCTACTGCTAACAACGTTTATCTACTGCTGACGACGTTTATCTACAGCTGACAACGATCACCTACTGCTGACAACGATCATCTACTGCTGACAACGATCATCTACTGCTGACAACGTTTATCTACTGCTGACAACGTTTATCTACTGCTGACAACGTTCATCTACTGCTGACAACGATCATCTACTGCTGACAACGATCATCTACTGCTGACAACGATCATCTATCTACTGGACGAAAGAATGACCCATCCCTGACCTGGGTCATTCGCTGTCAACAATAACCCCATCGCTGACAACACACTTTTCCACCTTCCGTCAGCCCCCCTTCCCCCCCCCAGCGATAAAAATCTCCCGCGCCTGGAACTATTTCTTCCAACAGCGTCGTCTTGACTCATCAACACCCCTGGAATGGTCATTAAACTACCCCCACCCCCCAAACTACCCCCCATCTACCCTTCCCCTTCCCCACACAGAGGGGGGAGGGGGAGGTTCCTGGTGGGGTCATGACAAGGGGGGGACCCGCCCCCTGCCCCTGCCCATACAACACCTGCCTTGTACCTGTGGCCTATGTGTCGCCTGGCTTGTACCTGTGGCCACACTGTACCGCCTACCTTGTACCTGTGGCCAGTGTACCATCTGCCTTGTACCTGTGGCCACACTGTACCGCCTACCTTGTACCCGTGGCCAGTGTACCATCTGCCTTGTACCTGTGGCCAGTGTACCATCTGCCTTGTACCTGTGGCCACACTGTACCGCCTACCTTGTACCTGTGGCCAGTGTACCATCTGCCTTGTACCTGTGGCCAGTGTACCATCTGCCTTGTACCTGTGGCCAGTGTACCATCTGCCTTGTACCTGTGGCCACACTGTACCGCCTACCTTGTACCTGTTTCCAGTGTACCATCTGCCTTGTACCTGTGGCCAGTGTACCATCTGCCTTGAACCTGTGGCCAGTGTACCATCTACCTTGTACTTGTAGCCAGTGTACCATCTGCCGTGTACCTGTGGCCACACTGTACCATCTGCCTTGTACCTGTGGCCACACTGTACCGCCTACCTTGTACCTGTGGCCAGTGTACCATCTGCCTTGTACCTGTGGCCAGTGTACCATCTGCCTTGTACCTGTGGCCAGTGTACCATCTGCCTTAAGCCTAGAATCAATACTTCACCTCTGACTCGCCGTGTTTCTTGCACTCGCGAAGGCAAAAAAAAAAAATATATATATATTTATATATTCATTCCTCTTCGTGCTGTCATGGCGTTCACATGATCTCCATATTCATGGAAACGCGAGAGAGGAAATATGCAGTGACCAGCACATGATTGCGTGCGTAGTGTACATAGTCGCTTGTTTACCAGAAAATGCCAACCTAGCTACGTCTCTTCGCTGTATATCAACGGACTGTTATATATCTCCCCCTGATGATGTGATTATCACACGAAAGTGCACTTGGGAACTTGATCACCAAATGGCGTCCTAGCTCCGTCTCTTCGTTGTATATCAACGGACTGTTATTTATCTTTCTTGTATTATCTGCCCCTGATGATGTGATTATTACACGAAAGTGCACTTGGGAACTTACCGTGTTTCATTTCCACCGTGGACTTATAGGAATATAATATATATATATATATATATATATATATATATATATATATATATATATATATATATATATATATATATATATATATATATATATGAGATCAGTGCCGAGGTCAAGCCCGGCTGTACTAAAAGAGGCAAGGTCAAGGCCAGATACGTCACCGGAGGCCAGAATGAACTTCCACGAAAACTGAGGACGCCCGTGTGACCTCCTCCTCCACCTCCTCCTCCACCCTCAAGTCACGAGGAACCCGTGTGACCTCCTCCTCCACCTCCTCCTCCACCCTCAAGTCACGAGGAACCCGTGTGACCTCCTCCTCCACCTCCTCCTCCACCCTCAAGTCACGAGGAACCCGTGTGACCTCCTCCTCCACCTCCTCCTCCACCCTCAAGTCACGAGGAACCCGTGTGACCTCCTCCTCCACCTCCTCCTCCACCCTCAAGTCACGAGGAACCCGTGTGACCGCGCGGGCGGGTGGGTGGATTAGAGACATCAGTCATGCTCCTCCCATGCACACAAGTCTGCATGACCCGCCGTGGACTGCACGGGGTGGAGAGGTGGCTTTACCCACATTCCTCACGCGCAGTGACGTGGTGGTGGTGCTTGGCTGTGATGTGGTGGTGTTGGGCTGTGCAGTGACGTGGTGCTGTTGGGGCTGTGCAGTGACGTGGTGCTGAGCTGTGCAGTGACGTGGTGGTGCTGAGCTGTGCAGTGACGTGGTGGTGCTGAGATATGCAGTGACGTGGTGGTGCTGAGATGTGCAGTGACGTGGTGCTGAGCTGTGCAGTGATGTGGTGGTGCTGAGGCTGTGCAGTGACGTGGTGCTGAGCTGTGCAGTGACATAGTGCTGAGATGTGCAGTGACGTGGTGGTGCTGAGATGTGCAGTGACGTGGTGGTGCTGAGATGTGCAGTGACGTGGTGGTGCTGAGATGTGCAGTGACGTGGTGCTGAGCTGTGCAGTGACGTGGTGCTGCTGAGGCTGTGCAGTGACATAGTGCTGAGCTGTGCAGTGACATAGTGCTGTTGGGCTGTGCAGTGACATAGTGCTGAGCTGTGCAATGACGTGGTGCTGAGCTGTGCAGTGACACAGTGCTGAGCTGTGCAGTGACATAGTCTCCATCCCAACATGTTCATGCATCGTCTATCCACACCCTTGCTCTCATTTTCTATCCACATGTAAGACTCTCCTTCACTGTAGCTGTCCACTACTAAGACTCTCCTTCACTGTAGCTGTCCACCACTAAGACTCTCCTTCACTGTAGCTGTCCACTACTAAGACTCTCCTTCACTGTAGCTGTCCACCACTAAGACTCTCCTTCACTGTAGCTGTCCACCACTAAGGCTATCCATCACTGTAGCTGTCCACCACTGTAGCTGTCCACCACTGTAGCTGTCCACCACTGTAGCTGTCCACCACTAAGACTCTCCATCACTGTAGCTGTCCATCACTGTAGCTGTCCACCACAGAGACTGTCCATCACCGCCCATCACTAAACCCTCCTCATGACCAAGACTATCCATTAACGAGACCATTACTGAAGCTGTCCATCGCTGAGACTCCAATACTGAAGCTATCCATCACTGGGACTATCCATCAGCGAGACTCCATTACCGGGACTATCCATCACGGGGACTATCCATCACTGAGGCTATCCATCACGGAGGCTATCCATCACTGAAGCCATTACTGAGGCCATCCATCACGGGGACTATCCATCAGCAAGACTCCATAACAGACTATCCATCAGCCAGACTATCCACGACATTCCATCCACCTAGCCCCTTTCTCTACCCTCCCTGTATGGACGAGGTCTCCTACCCGCGCTATCCGTGACCATACCTGCGCCACCTCACGTCTCCTATCCACCTGTGAGAGCCTGCACACAGCCTTTCTAACCCCGTATAGTTCAGCACCGCGACTTGGCTCACTGCAAACTCCGTCTCCCACGAAGCAGTGACGGTCCGACGCAATCCTCCAAACTAGAAGATCTCGACCGCATCCCACAGTCTTCAAGCCAACCCTAGCTGTTCCTCTTAGCAGGCTCCCCTCTCGTCGTACACAGGGATTCAGAAAGCTAACGGTGATTAACATGTTAATCTCGCGACATAATATACGAAAGTGGAGTTCAATGGTTTATGATCTTCACGACCGATGGGGGTTGGGGATGTTCGTTTACCAGTCTATCCGAGTCTAGATGGGTTGAAGTGTGGGTGTGGCGTCACACTGCATCCAGGGGCCGAGGGATCTCCGTGTGCCAAGAGGTGACGGTGGCGAAGTTTAGGGCACAGAGCAAGCCTCTTCAGTAACAATCGGATAGAGGCCCAGTAGATGGTTGGGAGAGGAGGGGACAAGAGAGGACCAACTGTGGGTTGGAGAACGAGTTGAGCAGGAGAATCAGAATGGGCAGAGTATGATCTTAAATACCTCCCTTTTTCTCTTTCACCTTACCCAGCATCCCTCTGTTGTGGGGCGGACAGGGAGGAGGAGCAAGCGAGGGACGTATGATAACAAGTCTGGGAAGAAAGTTGGGCACATGTTCGCGTGTCCTCCCGCAGGAGCCCATGTGTGTGTGTGTGTGTGTGTGTGTGTGTGTGTGTGTGTGTGTAGGAACCCATGTGTCTGCCGCAGAGATGGCAATTGTGTGTGTGTGTGTGTGTGATCAAGGCCAGCCCTTCCCAGCAAGGCCAAACAAATTTCTCAAGTGTCGCTCAACACAGCACCAAACTACAAGGCAATGTGAGCCCTGTGTTCCAATACACCGGCGCTGTGGTGAATGCAGGAGTAACCCACACACACACACACACACACACACCCACACACACCCACCCACACCCACACACACACACACACACACACACACACAGCAGCAAGGATGACAGACGGGTATTAATATATTCATCCAATATACCACTAGACGTTATACCCACCGGAGTATGACGGAAGATCAAGGGACTGTTGATATAACGTGTATGTCTTAGCATACGCGCTCGTCTTGGGGGATTAATAGGCATATGTTGGGGCGTGGAGGAGCTGGAGACTGGGTGGTGATAAACGATGGAGATGGTGGTGGTGATAATGATGGAGATGGTGGTGATAATGATGGAGATGGTGGTGATAATGATGGAGATGGTGGCAAAAATGATGGAGAAGGTGATAATGATGGAGATGGTGGTGGTGATGATGGAGATGGTGGTGGTAATGATGGAGATGATGGGGAGCGACTGTGGCCAACAATTGAACCAGCCGACCGGGTCCTTCCAGAACCCATGACAGTCCTTCCAGAACCCATGACAGTCCTTCCAGAACCCATGACAGTCCTTCCAGAACCCATGACAGTCCTTCCAGAACCCATGACAGTCCATCCAGAACCCATGAAAGTCCTTCCAGAACCCATGACAGTCCTTCCAGAACCCTGAGAGCGCATTACAGTCCTTCTAGAACGCTCTGGCCATGAGAGTCCTTGTAGAACGCCGAGGGCATCGCAGTCCTTCATAGAACGCCAAGGGAGGAAGGAAGGGGGATGACTCACACCACCTGCAGAACTCATGAAAGGCGGTCCACCACCTCTAGAACGCTGAGGCTCATACTACAACACCAGCAGGAAAGAACTTGGAGGAACTACCACAAGGCCTCTGCCTCGTCCTTGGAGGAGCTACCACAAGGGCCTCTGCCTATCTTCCTCCTCGAGGGCCAGCCAACAACTCACTCGAGTCGTCCTTGGAGGAACTACCACAGGGGCCTCTAGCCTCTCTTCCTCCTCGAGGGCCAGCCAATAACTCACTCGAGTCGTCCTTGAAGGAACTACCACAGGGGCCTCTAGCCTCTCTCCCTCCTCGAGGGCCAGCCAACAACTCACTCGAGACGTCGAGGAATTACGACAGTACAAGTTATCACAAGGGCGACGCCAGGCAGGCAAGCTGGCTGGGAGAGAGAGAGAGAGAGAGAGAGAGAGAGAGAGAGAGAGAGAGAGAGAGAGAGAGAGAGCGAGGGGGGGGCGGCTGCCCCTCCATTACCTTAGGGATGTCAACACATACCTCACTTAGCATCTTAAAATGGCTATTTAGCTCTGTAACGAACTAAAGGGCTGTGTGTGTGTGTGTGTGTGTGTGTGTGTGTGTGTGTGTGTGTGTGTGTGTGTGTGTGTGTGTGTGTGTCTTACCAAGAAATAAAAAAAAACACAGCGTGGACAACTTCAATACCCTCATGGGTAATGTAATAAAACTTAATTTGCATCATTTGCATACCTACGTAACCCACTGGGGTATTGTTCACTTCATGAGAGAGGGTGGAGTGGGTGTGAGTGGGTGTGAGTGTGTGGAAGGTGGAGGGGAGGTGGGAACACATTTAAACCGATGCCTGTGAGTCCTGCCTGACTGGGCCACAGCTAAGTGTGGTCAGGTGTGTTGTCAGACGAGTGGGGTTTTAAGCTGAAGCTTTTTTTTAGCTTTCCTCAAAGTTTCCAGGGGAGGTCTGGAAGTATTAGCTTTCCCAAACAGTGGCAGGGGATAGAGACAAGCCCCCACCCCTGCACTAAAAAGTTCAAGGTATGGGTAAAAGATGACCTTACCTGACCTTACCTTACCTTAAATGGGCCACCTTTAAAAAAAGGACTGGGCAAATTGCCTAGGGCTTGACTCTAACCCCGAAGTCCGTTCCAATCATTCAGCAAGGCTAAGGCTAAGACCTTCCTGACGAGGTATTTGACCTCTTGGGCACGACCCCTGAGCACGGCAGGATGACCCTCATCCCCAGAGGTACGACCCATTAGCACGTCGGTACGACCCTTGAGCACGACGGGGTGATCCTTTACCACGGAGGGACGACCCTTATGCACGACGGTACGACCCTTAAGCACGACGGGGTGATCCTTTACCACGGCGGTACGACCCTTATGCACGACGGTACGACCCTTAAGCACGACAGTGTGGCCCTTTACCACGGCGGTACGACCCTTATGGACGACGGCACGACCCTTGAGCATAACAACACGCCATCATACCCTAAGACCGTAGTGCCGTCGTGCTTAAGAGTCGTACCGCCGTGCCCAAGGGTCGTTCCGCCGTGCTTAAGGGTCGTAACGCCGTACCCAAGGGTCGTACCGCCGAGCCCAGGGGTCGTTCCGTCGTGCTTAAGGGGTCGTACCGCCGTGCCCAAGGGTCGTACCGTCGTGCTTAAGAGCCGTACCGCCGTGTCCAAGGGTCGTACCGTCGTGCGTCAGGGTCGTACCACCATGCCCAAGGGTCGTTCCGTCGTGCTTAAGTGGGAAAGTGTCGTAAGGGCTCACAACACACAAACCTTCCTTCTGGGGCGTGACACACCATACCCTCCAGGCTCATTTGCATACCATCCACTACGGTTGACACACACACACACACACACACACACGCACACACACGCAACAACACCCCCCCCCCCCCCCCCACGACACGACAGCGCAGGCACCATCGCCATTATCACCCTTGCCGACAGGGATAATAAGGTTGTAATTCCTTCACCTCGCGTTTGTAAGCGTCTAAAAGACGATGCCCTGGAGACGACGTCGCCCTTCTGGCCAGCGGTGGAATACTGCCTCGATTTCCCCTGGCACGTTCTTTTCAGCCTGGGACGCAAGAAACGCAGAGTATCGCCCTTATTACCCAAGTGATTACCGCTGTTATTACCTTGCTCCTCCGCTTGTAATGTCTCCCCTGTGGGACTGTAATCCTTCTGCTTTGGGGGAATAGAGCTGTAATTCCCTCCACCCTCTCCCTCTCTCTCTCTCTCTCTCTCTCTCTCTCTCTCTCTCTCTCTCTCTCTCCCACCCCTTCCTGACGGAGATAATACAGCTGTAATTCCCTTGATCTCGCTCCTACCCGACGAAGGCAATATAGCTGTAGCTCCCTAGCCTTCACTTGCGAGGTAGGGAGGGAGACACACACACACACACACACACACACACACACACACACACACACACACACACACACACACACACAACACACACCAGCTGGATGAAGGCATCTTACGGTGAAGGCCTACAGCACCGAGCCAAGCCAGCCAGCCAGGACTAACACATCCCTAACTCACAACCGTACATTGATTTTGTCGCCTCTACCTCTCTCTCTCTCTCTCTCTCTCTCTCTCTCTCTCTCTCTCTCTCTCTCTGTAGGGAGGGGAGACCCCGACCCCCCCACCGCACCGCCCGGCCCCCGCCGCTCAGGTTAGGTTAGGGTGTTTGAGAAGGTGGCCTGAGTGTCTACGTACCCTCCATGACCTGACTGAGGCCATGGTCTGCAGGCCTATGTACCCTCCATGACCTGACTGAGGCCATGGTCTGTGTCTACGTACCCTCCATGACCTGACTGAGGCCATGGTCTGCAGGCCTGATGTTGTACCCACCAAAATCATGAGGAGTGAGGTCCACGACCCGAGGGCCTACGTACACCCCCTCCATGACCTGAGCGAGGCCATGGTCTGCAGGCCTACGTACCCTCCATGACCTGACTGAGCCCATGGTCTGCAGGCCTACGTACCTTCCATGACCTGAGCGAGGCCAGCAGGGCCAAACGTGCCCTCGGAAATCATGACGACTGTGGCCAAGGACCCTCCATACACCCTAGGTGGTGACACTACTGGATACTTAGCCAATGAATTCTCGCACGTCTCCATCAACCCCTAATGCACACTCGTCTCCTGGACTTGCGAGCGAGCAGCTCGGGGAGATAGCTTCGGGATGCAGACGTTCACGGCGTGGTATTCCTCTTTTTTACGTTTCATGGCTTAATGAATTCGGTGACGGTTTCCGCTCTCCCCTGCGAGCATGTCGTGCCGATAGGGAAAACGTGCCATAGAGGGATCTGTTATGGGATCTGGAGAGAGAGAGAGAGAGAGAGAGAGAGAGAGAGAGAGAGAGAGAGAGAGAGAGAGAGAGAGAGAGTGTCACCTCATCGGTTCCGCTTTCTCTCGTCTTGAAGGCTCTTAGATTCCAGCCTGCCACAGTACCTTTATCTTCCCTTGCGGAGCCCCCTGGCTCTGATTTCCACACAGCAGTACGGCATCTGTCTGTGTCCGGATGTATATATATACACGAGGTCTCGCCATCCATCAAACGACCGTCGCGGCGTCTCGTCATTAGCCCTCTTGAGAGACTGGGAATGAAGTAGTGTCCCTCAACGAGATTCTTATATACTTCGAAGCCTACGTCGACCCAGAGACGCGACCGTTTTCTATTAACTTTGCCGGACGGAGATGATGACCACCACCGGTCCTCGCGAGAGAGACCCGCCGAGAAGGTCATTACGATCCAACCCCCCCCCCCCCCCCAAACGAGGTCAGGTCACCTCCGGGGACGGGCGTAGGGCACGCCAGCGACTTCGGAGAGACGGCTCCACGTTCCGTCGCAACCCTGGAGGGGGATTTTATAACTCCATGTTGTTACTGGCTTTTACAACCCGATTGTAAAATATAAAACTAACAACCCCCAACCCCTCACCTCCCCCTTCCCAAGAGAAACCCCCCAATCGGGGTATCTTTCTCATCTCTTTCGGCCACAAACTCCGCCGAGCGTCATCGGTTTTAATCTCTTGTCATCTTGTACGGCACCCTTTTACACCCCAGGGTTGAGTGATACGTTCCCCACAGCCCAGCCTCCTGTAACCCCACCGTTCCCAGCCCGGGCTGGAAGCACATGCCAGAGGAACGTATCCTCACATCACGCTAACACGCTCGGCGGTAAATCGTGAGATAAAAGTTTTTTAATGGTTCTTTTGATATCGCCAAGGGAAGGGGGGGCGCTGGCTGGCTGGCTGCTGGGGCCCTCGGGGCTGGGTAGGGGGCTGGGCTGCTGCCTGCCTTAGACGCTAAAGGGTTTTAGGTTACCTTAAAAGAAAAGAAAAAAAAACTTATCCCAGCGCTCAGCTGGCTTAACGGCTCATCTTACACAACCTGGAGTTTACGATGGAGATTTCGAGTATGTTAATCTAAGCCAGTAACCCAGCTAGCCAGCCTGGGCTCGGGCAGCTATACGTACGTGTGTGCACTCCCTCCATCACTAGCGTTGTCTGACGTCGCTTCAGCACCGACCTCTCAGCCACTCAACTCCCCCTCTCTCTTTTTCTTACCCAAACCTCTCACAGCATCGTAAGGTAAACCCACAACTCCCCCTCTCTCTTCTTACTACCCAAACCTCTAACAGCATCGTAAGGTTAACCCACAACTCCCCTCTCTTTTTATTACCCAAACCTCTCACAGCATCGTAAGGTAAACCCACAACTCCCCCCTCTCTTCTTACTACCCAAACCTCTAACAGCATCGTAAGGTTAACCCACAACTCCCCCCTCTCTTTTTATTACCCAAACCTCTACCACCATCGTAAGGCAAACCCACAACCCCCCTATTTTCACTACCCAAACCTCTCACAGCATCGTAAGGTAAACCCACAACTCCCCCCTCTTGTATAACCCCACAACTCTAAAAGTACCGTAAGGTAAACCCACTTTACCTTATCATGCTCCCCACGGGCCTTACCTCAACCATCCTCTCCCTCCTCCCTCCCACACACCAGTCCTTCCAAATGTCGAGCCTCCACGACTCTTGAAGTGACCCACTTACCATGTCATTTTCCGTTGTCCTATATCTTCCTCAATAGGACAAGAAGGCGATGGCTCGTTGCACACCGGTACCCAAAGGAGAGCCAAGATGTACGCCATCTTATGGGAGTAATCCGGTAACATGGCTCTCACGAAACCCATCTGCCCACTCCCCTCCACACACACACCCACATTTTCATTTTCCGTTTTTTCTTTCTTAAAAGGAAACTTTCTCGCGTTGGGAGATCAGCCATCTTGGTCGCTGCGTCTCTGGAGTACTCAAGTTACAATCTTCTCTTCCGGTGTTTTTCAACTAGATTCTCCACGGTTCCACCCCTTCCAATCCACGTCCAATCTTCCCTCCACATCTCCACTCCTAATCTTCCCTCCACATCATCATCAAGCTAGTCTGTGGTTCCACCACTTCCAATCCACTCCCAATCATCCCTCCACATCATCATCAAGTTAATCTGTAGTTCCACCCTTCCAATCCACTCCTAATCATCATCCCTCCACATCATCATCAAGCTAATCTGTAGTTCCACCACTTCCAATCCACTCCTAATCATCCCTCCACATCATCATCAAGCTAATCTGTGATTCCACCACTTCCAATCCACTCCTAATCATCCCTCCACATCATTATCAAGCTAATCTGTAGTTCCACCACTTCCAATCCACTCCTAATCATCATCCCTCCACATCATTATCAAGCTAATCTGTGGTTCCACCACTTCCAATCCACTCCTAATCATCCTTCCACATCATCGTCCACGCATCTTAACGTTTTCCCTCCACTTCACACAAACAGTCCATCTTCTTTTAAACTTCTATCCTTCTTTCATCTACTCCCTTCATTCATTCACACCCACCCTACCTACCCTTCCTTCACAACCAGGTCTTCACTACACACACACCCCCTCCTTCCTCCTTCCCTCCCACACACACACACACACACACACACACACACACACACACACTTCCTGTCTTCTGTCCCTTTCCCCTCCTCCTGTGTCGTCACCACACATTAGACAGAATTTACTTGTGAGTCGTTATTTCCCTCCACCTCCCATTCCCCTCCTCCACCCTCCCTCCCTCAACCTCACCTCACAAGGAAGCAGAGAGACGAAAAACCCGTAAATTTCCAGCTGGTTTAATTAAACATCCTTCCCCTCCCCCTCTCTCCTCCTACGAGTCGAAATGCTGGTGTTTTTTTTTTTTTTTTTTTTTTTACCTTTCCCCTCCCACCCTTGGGGGGGGGGGGGGGGGGGAGAGAGAGAGAGGGAGAGAGAGAGAGAAATCGAGCGCTCTGTCACTTTCGCAAATTTTGTAGACGACGGAAGGGCGCGGGGAGGAGAGGGGGGGGGGGGAAGGGGTTACTGCTCTCCCTCTCCCATTCCCTCATCCTCTCTCTCTCTCTCTCTCTCTCTCTCTCTCTCTCTCTCTCTCTCTCTCTCTCTCTCTCTCCACACACACACACACACACACACTCTTCATCACCTAACACTCAAACCAATCATTACTAAGTGCATACAACGTAAAAAAAAAAAAAAAAAAATGTAGTATTTACTCAGTAAACAACTTCCTGTAAATCAAAATACACACACTGTATCGATGCACCTCACTCCTTGTGCTGGTCCAGGGAGTGGAAATAGACATCCTACGCCTTGGTCTTATATGCTCTTTTTATGGCCCTTCAGCTAACTACCATCATGACCCCCCCACCCCCCAAGGTCTGTAATGTCCAAATGATCATTACACACACACACACACACACACACATACACACACACACACAGCACAACACACACGTGCACAGACACACACGCACGTGCACACGTGCACAGACACAGGTGCACACGTGCGTGCAGGAGGGCGGGATAACAGTGTCGGGCGAGGCCGTCATCACACCAGTGTCAAACACAGCCGAGCCAGGAGGACGTGTAGAGATTAATATGCAGTTATGAGCACCTCCCCCGCGGGAGCTCATTAACAGCGCTCTCTCGCCTCCAGGTCTGATGTGCCGCCCGGGGCCCGTGTGCCACTGTGTCTGCAGTGCCGCCCGGGGCCCGTGTGGCACTGTCTGGTGTGCCGCCCGGGGCCCGTGTGGCACTGTCTGGTGTGCCATCCGGGGCCAACAGGGCCGTGTGGCACTGTCTGGTGTGCCATCCAGGGCCCGTGTGGCACTGTCTGGTGTGCCACCCAGGGCCCGTGTGGCACTGTCTGGTGTGCCATCCAGGGCCAACAGGGCCCGTGTGGCACGTCTGGTGTGCCACCCAGGGCTGTAGGGGACTATATGGCACTGTCTCTGTAGTGCCACATGGGGCCATCAGTCCGTGGCACTGTGCCACTCTGGGCCGACAGGATCTGTGTGGCAGTGTGTCTGTTGTACCTGCTTGTCTGTCTGTCTGTATGGCACTGTGTGGCTCCCTTCCTAGAACCCTATCCCAACCCCGATCCCTTCTCGTGTTTCTATGTCGATAAGACTTTTTAAAAAAAAATAGAGTTTCGAGTCACCGAAACTTGAAACACACATCCTTCCAGATGGTCATTGACTTCACCCCCGCCTTCTACAACAACACTATAGACTTTTACTCAATAGAAAAACAAAGAAAAACTAGACATTCTAACAGAGCACCGATCAGACTACCTCATCTAGAACGCTAAACTTCCTCTTCTCTAGAAAGCACAGGTGGTGACACAAACCCTCGTTACAGAACCCATGGCCTGTTTACCCGAGCCGAGAGAGAGAGACACACACACACCTAAAGTCGCAGTCAACAGCAAACCTCAAACACTTGTTGTATCATCTCACCCACGTACATAACTCCCTATAGGTGGCCAACCCCTTTCTGGCCCAGTTATCACCCACGTACATAATCCATCCAACCCCTTTCTTGCCCAGTTATCACCCACGTACATACTCCAACCCCTTTCTGGCCCAGTTATCACCCACGTACATACTCCAACCCCTTCTTGCCCAGTTATCACCCACGTACATACTCCAACCCCTTCTTGCCCAGTTGCCACCCACGTACATACTCCATCCAACCCTTTCTTGCCCAGTTATCACCCACGTACATACTCCAACCACCCTTCTTGCCCAGTTATCACCCACGTACATACTCCAACCCCTTCTTGCCCAGTTATCACCCACGTACATACTCCATCCAACCCTTTCTTGCCCAGTTATCACCCACGTACATACTCCAACCCCTTCTTGCCCAGTTATCACCCACGTACATACTCCATCAACCCTTCTTGCCCAGTTATCACCCACGTACATACTCCAACCCTTTCTTGCCCAGTTATCACCCACGTACATACTCCAACCCCTTTCTGGCCCAGTTATCACCCACGTACATACTCCATATAGGTGGCCAATCCTTTCTGGCCCAGTTATCACCCACGTACATACTCCAACCCCTTTGTGCCCAGTTATCACCCACGTACACGTACATACTCCATCCAACCCTTTCTTGCCCAGTTATCACCCACGTACATACTCCAACCCCTTTCTGGCCCAGTTAAGACCCACAACCATATCACCCATGTCATGTCCTCACCTCAACGAGTGTTCTCTCATTTCTGGGATCGAATCCCCTATAATGGGAGCCAATCAGGATAATTACCACAATCATCAGCCCATAATGACATGGCTAATTATTATCATTACCACTATGGTGTCTTCTTTGACAAGAGACGCTGGTGGCAATCTTGTGTCCAAGACCGGGGAATATTATATTCTCACAAATAGGGGATATTCTCAAAGATCGGGATGATACTCTGGTACCATACGAATATTCAAATGAACAATATCTCAAATATTAGGATAATATTCTGGTCCCGTATGAATATTCATAATGATGAACAATATCTCAAATACTAGGATAGAATTCTGATCCCCCCAAATGAATATTCATAATGAACAAGCCCGTATGAATATTCATAATGAGCAATATCTCAAATGTTAGGATAATATTCTGATCCCGTATGAATATTCATAATGAGCAATACCTCAAATGTTAGGATAATATTCTGATCCCGTATGAATATTCATAATGAGCAATACCTCAAATGTCAGGATAATATTCTGATCCCGTATGAATATTCACAATGACCAACAAATCATTCGGTAATCTTATGCATTGTTTCCACGGCATCCACTGTGGACTTTTGCCTTACCCTCAAAAAATTCCCTCTAATTCTGTTCTTTTCAAAAAAAAAAAGAGTTGGTGCAAGAAATCCTTTCTTCCTCCATTTCCTTTGCAGGTTCCTTACCATATGCAAATGTCAGGGATGGGTATATTATACAGGGCTCATCCCGGGGTAAGGGGGTCACCCCAGCATGGTGGTACGACCCCTGAGTACGAGCGGTGAGGTTCGAGTCTTACACACGAAGGGACCTGACTCTTCATAGACCGTACAATCCTTGCATAGGATGGCGTGGCCTTTAAATCCAGAGTCGTACCCATTGCTCAAGGGTCGTACCGTCGTGGTCAAGGGTCGTCCCGTCGTGGTCAAGGGTCGTACCGTCGTGGTCAAAGGTCGTCCCGTCGTGGTCAAGGGTCGTACCGTTGCAGTCAAAGGTCGTACCGTTGTGGTCAAGGGTCGTACCGTTGCAGTCAAAGGTCGTACCGTTGTGGTCAAGGGTCGTACCGTCGTGGTCAAAGGTCGTCCCGTCGTGCTCAAAGGTCGTACCGTCGTGGTCAAGGGTCGTACCGTCGTGGTCAAGGGTCGTCCCGTCATCCCCATGGGATCAGGACGGCAAAAAGCCATTCGATCCTCGGCCTTGAAGACGGGGCGTCATCCCAGAGGATCTCATTTCTTTCATATCCTGTGACGGGATCCGTTTTCTATCACTGTTATCCTGCGAGGTCCTAACTTAAAAAAACGAGGGCCTCCCAGCGAAGGCGACGTGGTTCCCATGGATCTGCTGGCTACCACGGTCCCAGCGCTGGGGACGTGGTTCTCAATACAGCTCCCAGCGCCACGCGATGTGGTGGTCAAGACATTGGCATCCAATGTCGCAGCGCAGGTGACCTGGTTCTCAGAGCAACAGAGATCCTAGCGCCAGGTGACCTGGTTTTTCAAGGCGAGTGGCAACTGGGGGATTGGGGGGGTCACAGCGCAGGTGAGAACAAAGGTCCCAGCGTCGGGTGATCGAGGTCATGACTTTCCAGGCATCAGCAACAAAGGGCATCACTTTTCCTGGAAGTCACGAGATGTGCGCCCTCCACTTGTTTCCAGCAGTCCACTTATTTCCAGCGGGACCTGAAAGCTGGAATGCACACCAGAGTGTGTGTGTGTGTGTGTGTGTGTGTGTGTGTGTGTGTGTGTGTGGTCTTCTACCTCCACAGCCTAGACTGGACCCCCAAGCTGCTTAGGGTCGGGTCGCTAGCTGGTCGACCACGATATACTGGAAGCCACAGCCAAGCAAGCCTACGCAGCTTCCACAGTCAGACTGGCCTTCCTATAGTGTGAAGAAAACGTTTAAGAAAAAAAAATAAAAAAAAAAAGCGGGGGATGGAGCCACTCTTTTAATGGCAAAAGGCTCAATCAAGTCTGGGGAATACGAGCCTTTCACGAAGCCTTGAATGTAAGAAAGCAAAACAGCACAGCGAGGAGGGGTGACAAAAAAAAAAGAGAAAGAAAAAGATTGTATCGAGTTTCGGGGGAAGCTATAAACCTCCCGCCTTTGAGGAATTCGTATTAACGTACTCACTCACGACATACGAAGGTACACAGTTCCAAAAGCTTAACAGGTCTTAGGTAGTTTGTGCGAACTTCACCAACGGTGTTTTAGAAGTCTTGGCCTCCACTTTTACACGAGCGAGTCTTTATATTTTTTTGGTCGTCTCTTTGTTTTGTCGTTACTGTGGTCGTCTTCCACTTCACTGGCTACTCTCATGGGTGTTTTTTTGCTCTCCGGATCTTCACGGTCATAACTTTACAAAACAGATACTTTCCTTAGCTGCTAAGCTATTTTAAAAAGGTGTTATACTTCCCTGAGGGTCCTGGTGGTGAAAGACCCA
Organism: Panulirus ornatus; assembly: GCF_036320965.1. Taxonomy (NCBI): domain Eukaryota; kingdom Metazoa; phylum Arthropoda; class Malacostraca; order Decapoda; family Palinuridae; genus Panulirus; species Panulirus ornatus. The sequence continues at coordinate 4,177,866 of NC_092259.1, read as the reverse complement.
TCGTCCTATTACAGTCCTTCAGGATATCATCATCTCTCTCCTTCCCTTCCCTTCCCTTCGTCAGGAGTATAGGAGCCAATAACACATGTAGAAACAAAAAAAATTGTTCATCAAACCCCCGACAGGAACCCTCGTTAGCGTCACACTGTTCGTCTATGAGTTCTATTTAACTTGGCTCAGCTCCTGCGCGGGCGAGTCGAAAACACCGGCGGTGTGGGGGAAATGAATAGAATGGGATACGTGTTGATCGCCTGCAGGAGGAGGAGGGAGGAGGCGGAGGTGGTGTGCTTCTGGTCCTTTGCGCGGACGACCACCACCTTCAGACTTCGAAATACTTGGCGCGGAGAGACTCGGCCCCGTGCAATATGGGTTAACTTTCTCACTAGTATAGACATTATCTAGATTCTAGAGAAATGGAGGTCACCCCCCCCCCTTAATGGTAATGGGTCAATGGTCACGTCTGGCGATTGAGCAAAAGGCCATTATGTTTCAAGCAACGCCCAGCCTCTGGTAATGGTTCAATCCCGTGCAATCAATGTCTACAAGGAGGTTTGGATGTTTGCCGTACTCCAGGTACAGCCTAAGTCAAACCATGCCATTGGTGTAAGGTCTAAGGCAGAGTAGATAAGAGGAGAGTGATGGCAGTCCGTCGTAGTGTCAAGAGTAACCAACTTCTTTCAAGAGATAAATACAATTTGCCGCCGACCAGTGACACGAAGGTCTGCTTATCAAATTTTTCGGTCGTCACTTACCCGCCTTCGCCAGAGCTGGAGACGCTGTTCGTGATGTCCTTTATGCATTCTCAGCGTCTTCGGCATTCGATAAGCCTAGTAACTGATGCTCTTACCTTCTTGTGGTCGATCCAGAGACCAGTCTAAGACTCCATCACTTACTTCTGACAATCGTACTAACTAGTCTGTTGGTGAGACGCTTTTATCATGTGGTTCCCTAACCTCGCTCCTCGATGGGGTACCACCTTCTCTTTCCACGCAGCTTAGCTGTGTGTGTGTGTGTGTGTGTGTGTGTGTGTGTGTGTGTGTGTGTGTGTGTGTGGTTTATTTATTGCCACTATGGAAGTGACGTATTTTGACACGGTTACAGTTAAGGCAGCAACTGTACAAAACACTTAAAAACAACCCAGAGGGTAACAATGTTTGTATTTTCCAAGGCAAGAACTTCTCTCTTATGTAACGTACACAGAGCAATGCCTCAAGGGACAGTAATAAAAAGATTATTGTTACAACTATTACCAACAGTTGTAGGAGCGGTAGGTTACCAGGTCGCCTTTCATTTACCATGAGGGAGGTCGGGCGTGGTCTGCCATCATTTTCATCCAGCTAGGCCATATCCACCGACCACAAATGTTTGTTGACATGATCACCATGTTTTCAACACACCACCTAACGAAAAATGTTGTGAATTTGTGCCAAATACTTGTACATACAACCGAAATCTTAAAATCTTTTTGGAACACTTTCAGTTACAAATTGTCAACGAAAAAAAGTAATGATAGATTGCCAAATCCCATGGCCAAAACTCATGGCACACTGAACAAATGCACTTAAGATGGGATTATAACCTTTAGCCTATAGAGACACAGTGACGTTAATCCTTCGCTATAACTCTTAAATCAATCCGGGAACTTCCGTGAACCCCCGGCCTCAACTTCTACCATAAACGACCGAGACAAAGGTTTGAAACTTTTGGACCAAAGTCACTCCGGTTTCCCAACAGCTTTGCTCGACCCACGACCCAGCCGAAACAACCTGGGCTCAACCCGAGGAGGAAGACGACGACCCCGGAAGAAGACCTCCTCGCCATGTATTCACCAGGTACTCAGGGATTCACACCGAGGGTGAGTATGGTATGAATAAATTCTGACGCCCTGAAGGCCCTACTGACGATGTATCACAGCCTGACAGGGAGGAAAGGAGGAAGGGAGACAGGGAGGAGCACCACTACCACAAGCCACCACACACTAGACGAACGGAGCGAAGGAGACACACGGGCTGGGAGAGGCTGACGGACATGGAAGAAAGGCACAAAAAAAACTGCAACAGAGGCACGATGCCCAAGCGCCACTCGCTGTAAACTAGTCCGCGCATGAGAGAGAGAGAGAGAGAGAGAGAGAGAGAGAGAGAGAGAGAGTCCATCAAGGGGGACGTACGTTAGGGCAGCGAGCCTGTCCGTGCACTGTGTGTGTGTCTCTCTCTCTCACTCGTGTATATACACACACACACACACAAGTCCTCATCCACTTGTAGTCCGCTCGGGTGAGGCAGGAAATGGGGGGTTGAGAGGTCTGGCTGCTGGCCCCAGGGCCGAGAGCACTCGCCTCTCATCGCCGGAGTGAGGCCAGATTAGGGCTGGATGCGGCGCTATCCCTCACCTGAGCGCCACAGGGGCGCGGACGAACCGGCAAAATGACTCACGAGTTTTGCCAATATCCGTTGCACGAGGGGCGCCCCGGTACGCGCCGAGGCCATCACACACCCCCCAGCCCCTCCTTTGGGGCTCTTGTCTCGCTGGGTAAAGAGATATTTCCGCCATTTGCATACGCCAACATTTTCTCCTTCCAATATAATGCTAATCAACGCGTCAGGGCCGAGGGGAAATGACGCTAGAGACAAACACAGCAGCACGATAGCCTTTCACCGTTAGATCCCAAGAGCTAAGAATACAAATGGGGTATAATCCAGCGTCCAGGTCGGAATTAATCTCGCACCGTCCACGAGACTGGACCATCGAGCTCCCAGCCACCAGGCAGACCACACACCTCATCCATCCCTTCCCAGATGAGACCTGGGGAGACACATTGGTGGTTTCCGAGAACCTGTAGCATTCCAGAACCTCAGACGTTACGATAGCCAGAGATGTGGTGGTTTCCAGAACCCGTGGCATTGCGATGTACTTCCAGAACCTCAGACGTTACGATAGCCAGAGATGTGGTGGTTTCCGAGAACCTGTAGCATTGTGATGTCCTTCCAGAACCTCAGACGTTACGATAGCCAGAGATGTGGTGGCTTCCAGAACCCGTGGCATTGCAGTGTCTTTCCAGAACCTCAGACGTTACGATAGCCAGAGATGTGGTGGTTTCCAGAACCCGTGGCATTGCGATGTACTTCCAGAACCTCAGACGTTACGATAGCCAGAGATGTGGTGGTTTCCAGAACCTGTGGCATTACGATAGCCTTCCAGAACCTCCGACGCTATGGTGTAAAGATGTATAGCGGCTTCCAGAACATGTGACGCTAAGGCATCCATAGATATGGCGGCTTCCAGAACCAGTGACGCTACGGGAACCAGAGACATGGCGGCTTCAAGAACCTGTGACGCTATGGGAACCAGAGACATGGCGGCTTCTAGAACCTGTGACGCTAATGGATCCCAAGGGTCTCGAAAAATCATGGAACCCTCTGGAGGCCATAGACACCCAAGTAATAACCCAAGACCTGGAACATGGAGATAACTCCTGGATACCTGGAACGTTAATGTGAACCCCCTACTCCATCTGGATCTGGGGACACTATGGGGATATACCAGAGCCTGTAGGTCCTGGAAAACCAATGGCATGGAAAAGCAAAGCCCTGAAGTTCAGGAACGCCCAACTGGATGATCCTTCGGGACTCCAGACCACGAAGTTAAGCCTCTTTTGGGGGAAGACTACGAACGCCCAGATCAGGCCTGGAACACCCTTAGATGAACCCACGAAACCTCCAGACAAAACCATCGCGAAAAAGGGAAAATTTCTACGTCTTCAGCAGGAGGCCGGTGCCCGCCAACCACACCCAGTGGTGAGAGACGAAGGAGGCGGCGGTGGTGGTGGTGGTGGTGATGGTGGAGGCTGCAGCAGACCCGGGGCGGGAGTTGAAGGAAAGGTGTGGTTGGAGGAAGTGGGGGGGTGTCTGGGGGGGTGTTTCGCCTTCTGTGCGGAAAGTTTTAATGCACACATGAAGCGGCACCAAACACTTTTAACGACTTCATAAACGTGCGCGGCGTATGCTACAAGGCCAGGCAGGCCCACTTGCCTGCACACACGCTAAATCTTAACACGCGCCCTGGTCTCAGGGCGACGGCCGGCACACAAATCCTACGAGAGAGTGTTAGGGAGAGGCTCCAAGAGGGAGGGGGAGAGAGAGAGGGAGATCAGAGATCATTTCACGAGTCTAGAAGGGAGAGGCACGGAGAGAGGGAGAGCAAAGATTATCTCACGAGTCTGCTGCAGGAGGGAGAAGCTCTAAGAGGGAGGGAGAGCAGAGATTATCTCACGAGTATGCTGCAGGAGGGAGAAGCTCTAAGAGGGAGGGAGAGCAGAGATTATCTCACGAGTATGCTGCAGGAGGGAGAAGCTCTAAGAGGGAGGGAGAGCAGAGATTATCTCACGAGTATGCTGCAGGAGGGAGAAGCTCTAAGAGGGAGGGAGAGCAGAGATTATCTCACGAGTATGCTGCAGGAGGGAGAAGCTCTAAGAGGGAGGGAGAGCAGAGATTATCTCACGAGTATGCTACAGGGAGAGGCTCTAAGAGGGAGGGAGAGCAGAGATTATCTCACGAGTCTAGGAGGAAGAAGCTCTAAGAGGGAGAGAGAGCAGAGATTATCTCACGAGTATGCTGAAGGAGGGAGCTCTAAGAGTGAGGGAGAGCAGAGATTATCTCACGAGTCTAGGAGGAAGAAGCTCTAAGAGGGAGAGAGAGCAGAGATTATCTCACGAGTATGCTGCAGGAGGGAGAACCTCTAAGAGGGAGGGAGAGCAGAGATTATCTCACGAGTATGCTGAAGGAGGGAGCTCTAAGAGGGAGGAAGAGCAAGTGCAAATATCATCTCAAGTCTGGTGGAGGAGGAGGGAGAGGCAAGAGGGAGGACAATGTAATACCCCGGACCTGATTACAATCTCTGGGGTTTGTATGGGAAGACGTACCGCTACGGTTAGCGTTCTCGACTGCCACGCATTCACGGGCCTCCGGCCCAGGGTCGAATCCTGGTTGAGGCAAGTCGGTCTACAGTCAACCCAGCTGTTCATCCACCCCTGAGAGGGAGGAGGGGTCAAGGCGATGAAATCGGTACATAAAAGGGCGTCATCATCGGTTCTGTGCCTCTTAATGAGATGCAATTATAATTCATCCTCCATACGCCAACGATACGCTTCACCCTACACACACACACACACACACACCACAACACACCACAACACACACACCACAACACACCACAACACACACCACAACACACACACACACACACACAGACCTCCCCCCCTAACACACACACACACACACCACACACACACATACACACACCACACACACACACACACACACACCACAACATACCACACACACAGACCTCCCCCCCCAACACACACACACCACAACGCACCACACACACACACAGACCTCCCCCCCCCCCCAACACACACACACACACCACAACACACCATACACACTCACACAGACCTTCCCCCAACACACACACACACACACACACACCACACCATACACACTCACACAGACCTCCCCCCAACACACACACAAACACACACAAACACCACACACAGACCTTCCACCCCCAACACACACACACCACAACACACCATACACACACACACACAGACCTTCCCCACCCAACACACACACAAACACCACACACAGACCTTTCCCCCCCAACACACACACACACACACACACACACCTCCCCCTCTACAACTAACCAAAGTCATTTTCCTATACACTCCAGCAGGATTTTTTTTTTTTTTTCTTTTTGAATGCGAGAAGGAAGACGCCGTTTATTTTTCTTTTTCGGACCAATCCCAACATAATGACTTCACGCGCCACGATCAGCAGCACGTGTTGTAAGATGGTGGTGGAGGTGGTGGTGGTGTCTTACGCTGAAATCTATGGTCGCCGAAACTGACTATATATTTACGTACAGATTTATGATTAATATATATCTTTTCTTTTTTTCTTTTTTTTTACCCCGTTATGAGCGTCTCTCCGGCCGTATATGCGTGTGCTGGTGTCGGAGGGGGAGAGAGAGAGAGAGAGAGAGAGGCAGTAGAGCACCTGTGGGTATGAGGAAGTGTATTATGAGGGCCGAATTATGAGGTACACACACACACACACACACACACACACACACACACACACACACACACACACTCCTGGAGTTCTGGCGAGGTCATTTCATACTCTTTTTAACATCGAGTCCACAAAAACCACAGTGGAATTGGCTATATTCGTCTAAGCGTTACATATATATACATATTTTCTATGTATATAATGTGATTTCTCTGTAGTGGGTAGTTCTATCACTCCCTACTATATTTCTATGTTATGCGATCGGCTGTATACTGAGTCCCCGTTTTCTACTGTGGTATAGCTCTGTGATGGACCCGAAGATTCGGGTCAAGAGGGAGGTATAGCCAGTCCTCTGGGCAAACCGCATTAAGGGAGTCATTCTGGGAGGCAATTACCCGAGAGCGTCCTTATGGGTCTCAGTACTATCGAGGCCCCTTGGGCCTTCGACCTTATGATACCTGAGCACGACTCTCCGCGACCCTTGGGTACGATGAGGCCCGGAGGGACAGGTCAAAGTTCGAGGCCATTATGCCCAAAGGTCGTCCCGCCGAGCTCACGGGTCGTACCTTCGTGCTCAATGGGCGTAACTTCGTGCTCAAGGGTCGTATTTCGTGCTCAAGGGGCGAAATTTCGTGCTCAAGGGTCGTACTTTCGTGCTCAAGGGTCGTAACTTCGTGCTCAAGGGTCGTAACTTCGTGCTCAAGGGTCGTATTTCGTGCTAAAGGGGCGTACCTTCGTGCTCAAGGGGCGTAACCTTGTGCTCAAGGGTCGTAACTTCGTGCTCAAGGGTCGTAACTTCGTGCTCAAGGGTCGTACTTTCGTGCTCAAGGGGCGAAATTTCGTGCTCAAGGGTCGTACCTTTGTGCTCCAGGGTCGTAACTTCGTGCTCAAGGGTCGTAACTTCGTGCTCAAGGGTCGTACTTTCGTGCTCAAGGGTCGTAACTTCGTGCTCAAGGGTCGTACTTTCGTGCTCAAGGGTCGTAACTTCGTGCTCAAGGGGCGAAACTTCGTGCTCAAGGGTCGTACTTTCGTGCTCAAGGGTCGTACTTTCGTGCTCAAGGGGCGTACCTTCGTGCTCAAGGGTCGTAATTTCGTGCTCGTGGGTCGTAACTTCGTGCTCAAGGGTCGTACCTTCGTGCTCAAGGGTCGTACTTTCGTGCTCCAGGGTCGTAACTTCGTGCTCAAGGGTCGTACTTTCGTGCCACACCCTTACAAGGACTTTCCACCATTACCCTCTCAAACACACTATCCCTATTCCACCTCTACCCTAACCTATCCACAGACTCCTCTCTCTCTCTCAATCTCCATCCCTTCCTCCTCTTCCCCAATTCCCCCGAAATACCAGTGACCGGCGTATACGCACGCCAGAGACAAACGCATACGCACCCCCGGGGAGAGACAAGAACCCCTTCACTCCCTCACCCTTGCTACAGGAGGGAGGAGGACCTCGGCATGTGAACTCAGCGCCCCGATCTCTTGGGAGGCACAGATGTGGACGAACGTGTCACCACAAGACGGGCCTTCCGTTGGGAAAGCCCGCTGGGGTCGTTCGCTGGCGTCATGATTTAAGTCACACACACACACACACACACACACACAGCTCTCTCCAACACCCGGTGATTCTCCCTCCCTCCCTCCCTCACTCACTCACTCCCGGGGGAGTTGAGGGAGGGAGGATAATGCCTACGTCCCTCCAGCGTGTGGTAGGAGGACCACAACGTGAGACGGGAGGGAGAGATGGCTGGCTGGAAGAAATCCTCCACACGAACGTAAGGACGACACACGAATATGGGGACGGCACACGAATATGAGGACAAGAACATAAGGACGACACACGAACGTAAGGACGACACACGAATATGAGGACAAGAACATAAGGACGACACACGAACGTAAGGACGACACACGAATATGAGGACGACACACGAATATGAGGACAAGAACATAAGGACGACACACGAACGTAAGGACGACACACGAATATGAGGACGACACACGAATATGAGGACAAGAACATAAGGACGACACACGAAAATAAGGACGACACACGAAAATTAGGACGACACACGAAAATTAGGACGACACACGAATATGAGGACAAGAACATAAGGACGACACACGAAAATAAGGACGACACACGAATATGAGGACAAGAACATAAGGACGACACACGAAAATAAGGACGACACACGAATATGAGGACGACACACGGACTTAAGGACGACGCACGAATACGACGCACGAATGAACGGTAGACGAACGCTTAAACGGATGCGGGACGAAATGACACCGGACGAATATAACGACGGACGCAAATATATGAAAAAAAAAACATGAATGAACGAAATCATAATAAACCATAGGATAAACCCAGCATGATTTAAACACTGGGGTGAGGAAATATGACGTCTCTCTCGCTCTCTGGAGCCGCCAACACCCCCTCCCTTCCCCCCAGACTGTGTGGTGATGCACGTTTTCACTTTCCTCTAACCCCCAGAGATCGCAACCCCCTCCCTCCCACATGGTACTGCACGTATTCACTTTCCTCTAACCCCCAGAGATTGCAACACCTTCCCTAACCCCCCGATCCCCAAAGAGGTCACAAGCCAGCCCTCCTATGCTGTATACACCCCCTCCCCAAATGTCTCCCCCTTCCCCCCTCTTCAAATTCCCCCTCCCCCCTAAGAGGTCGTAATCCAGACCTCTCGGGCTCTGTAACCCCCACCCCCCCAAAAAAGGGGTCGCAAAAGCAAGACCTTTCGTGTTGTTTACTCCCCCCAAATGAAGGTCGCAAGCCGCTGGCGGCAGCGGCCAACGCGTCGTGCCCCCCCTTCCCCCCCACTGAAAGGTCGCAAGGTAGCAGCAGCTCGCTTCCCCCCCTCACCTCTCCCCCTCCCGCCCCACTCCTCGTCTCGGTCAACACAACTCGGGACTTTCATTAAAAGCAAAGGCCGTGTGTTTTTGTCATCCCCTACGGTGACGGACGGACCCTGGGGCCACCACCGCTGCTTCAGACGTCCTCGTCAGAGGGAGGGATAGATAGAGAGAGAGAGAGAGAGAGAGAGAGACCGCGTCCCTTTTATCAAGTAACCACAAAACAGACCTTCAGAACGTACAGTGCCACGGCACACACATATTCTCTCTCACTCACCTCTCTCTCTCTCACTTCTCTCTCTCTCTCTCTCTCTCTCTCTCTCTCTCTCTCTCTCTCTCTATCACTTAAATAGGTCCCTTCCACCTCCTCGACCCCCCCACAACCCACCCAATCACGGCCACATCGAAAACCCAACTTGACCGTGTACCTTTCTACCCCCGATGACCCAAATGGCCTCACCCACTGCATGCCCAACCAATCCCTCCGCCCACCCTAAAACCCACCCACCCACCCACCCACCCGCCCACCTGTCGTATCCAAGTTGCTTAATAACCCATCAACATTCCCCTCCTCCCCACCCGAACGTCTCTCCTCCTCCGGGAAAGGAGAGGGGGTGTTCAGTCAGTAATTCCCCCCATCCCACCCTCTCTTCCCTTCCATCCCACACACCTCCTCTTCCCTTCGATCATCCCTCACTCCTCACCCTCACCTCCTCCACACACAATGCAACATGCCCAGCCACTTCTTGGAGCGTCACCACCAGCCCCTCTACCACCCCCTTCCTCCCCAACCCCGTCGGTCGGACTCAAATATGCAACACGGAAATACACATCATCTAACACCGGGTTGTATCATCGCCCGTGGCCCTTGGTGGGGGGGGGGGGGGGGACAACGAGGATAATGGCCTTGTTCCGGCCTGCTTGGCTATGGCTTCACACACACTGATGCAGGTGACAAAGGCTAATGTGTATGATTTATATTGGTACAAACAGAGGCATGGCTATGATTTATATTGGTACGAACACAGGCATGCGTATGATGTATATTGGTACAAAGACATGCAAATGATTTTTATATTGGTACAAACAGAGGCATGCGTGTGATTTATATTGGTACAGAGGCATGCGTATGATTTACATAGGTACATACAGAGGCATGCGTATGATTTATATTGGTACATACAGAGGCATGCGTATGATTTACATAGGTACATACAGAGGCATGCGTATGATTTATATTGGTACATACAGAGGCATGCGTATGATTTACATAGGTACATACAGAGGCATGCGTATGATTTACATAGGTACATACAGAGGCATGCGTATGATTTACATAGGTACATACAGAGGCATGCGTATGATTTATATTGGTACAAATAGAGGGATGTGTATGACGTATATTGGTACAAAGACATGCGAATGATTTATATTGGTACAAATAGAGGGATGTGTATGACGTATATTGGTACAAAGACATGCGAATGATTTATATTGGTACAAAGGCATGCGTATGATTTACATTGGTACAGAAGCATGCGTATGATTTACATTGGTACAGACACATGTGTATGATGTATATTGGTGCAAAGGCATGTAAATGATTTATACTGGTACAAAGAGGCATGTGTATGACTTACATTGGTACAGAGGCATGTGTATGATGTATATTGGTACAAAGGCATGCAAATGATTTACATTGGTACAAACAGAGGCATGCGTATGATTTACATTGGTACAGAGGCATGCGTATGATGTATACTGGTACAAAGGCACGCGAATGATTTATATTGGTACAAATAGAAGCATGCGTACGATTTTTATTGGTACAAACAGAAGCATACGTATGACTTATATTGGTACAAAATGGAGGCATGTGTATGATTTATATTGGTACAAACAGTCATGCGTATGATTTACATTGGTACAAGCAAAGGCATGCGTATGATTTACACTGGTACAAAGAGGCATGCGTATGATTTACATTGGTACAAACATAGGCATGCGTATGATTTACATTGGTACAGAGGCATGCGTATGATTTACACTGGTACAAACAGAGGCATGCGTATGATTTACACTGGTAAAAAACAGAGGCATGCGTATGATTTACATTGGTACAGAGGCATGCGTATGATTTACATTGGTACCGAGGCATGCGTATGCCCTGCTGAAAGCCATCAGAGCCGTGTATACATACGACCTGGTGAAGGCCCTTCACCATGCAATATACATCACACGACCAGGCATTCTGAAATGATGCCCCCCCAAAAAAAATATGGCAAAGAAAAAAAAAAGAAATATATTCTCGAGACATCCTACCACAATCTTATTTCCCGTAACGATATGTAAATATGGACCGGAACACACCCACCCTTCCTTCCCTAGCCTCCGCGGAAGAGCTCGCTCCCTCTCCATTACGGCACAGATGATCTCAAAGGTGGAGCAGAACTGTACAAACTGACTGAAATGGATACAAGATATATGCAAATTTCTATGGCCTAGTTCTAATTCAGCAAGTCTATTGACCAGAGAATTAATTCAACAAGATGCATATTTAAAGGCCTTAACCGTTGTGTGTGTATATATACATATAACATGTATGTATGTATATATATATATATATATATATATATATATATATATATATATATATATATATATATATATATATGTGTGTGTGTGTGTGTGTGTGTGTGTGTGTGTGTAGCTGGCAGCCAAGAAACATCAAAGATGCTATGAATGATTGATGGCAAAAATGGTCGTTGGGGAAGCTGTGCGCTGGGAAGACTGGAAGCCGAGAACAATTGGGGCTTGGAAAAATGGATGGCGGGGAGATAGAAAAAAAAATAAAACATGATGGATGTAAAAGGGGATAAAAAGAAAAAAGTGCTGAGAAGACCCAGGTGCTGAGGCGAGGGGAGGGGAAAACAGCAACACAGGAGTTTGATCGCTGGGGAAGACGGACTCTCTTAATAATGAACGCTGGGAAGAATTGCGGCTGGAATGAAGAGGTACACACACACACCAACACAGACGCTGGGAGGAGGCGCTCGCTCGCTCTTGTTAAGGCAGTGTCTGACGGGGACGAGGTTTTGGGAACTCTTCACCGACGAGGTGCACCTGCCAACATCCAGGTAAGAGGTAACTCAAGTCTTAAATAACAAAGAGGGACCCAGGCTACCTTCCCATGGAACCCCCTGATACATGGATGGTTTCCAGGACCCGTGTCCAACACGGTATACTCACGTATGGACAATGTTACCTACATTGGTGGATGGGCTGGACAATAGAGGGTCCAATATACAAGAAAAATAATTAAAAGAAATACTTTTTGAAATACAAAATCATTGACTGTATTGAATATATATATAGAGAAGGTGAAGGGTTGTATATCACAAGAAAAAGTTAAAGAAATGGGGCCTCGTGAGTGTAAAACTCCCTCCCCTTACAGTACAAACAGGTAATTCCTCCCACACACACACACACACACACACGGGTGTAACACTCAAAAACCCCGTAACGCACACAAACAATTACCACACAGACCCTCCACCCCACCGTTACTGACCTTGGCCTTGCAATCTGTCACTCCTAGATCGATACTATAACCTCCCTGGTGTCCACAGGGGCGCCACAGATCCCATTTGTGCCGCCTCCATCCGCGCTCTGAACACGTGGGCCAGCGAGAGACCCATGTGGTGGGCACGTGCAGGTTAGCATATACAGAAAACCCACCAATGTATGCTCATATATCCATTATTACTCATCTCAACATGACAGTTAAATTACCATCATTTCAGTCTATGTTCCTTAGGGCATTACGTATTTGCAGTCCAGTGTTTACTGATGATGAGTTTGAGAAAATATATTCTATTGGATCTAAGTTAAAGTACCCTAGATCTTTCATTGATAAATCCCTTAAGTTATCAAAGAAATCATTTTATATAGTTGAGCCCAAACCTCCCATTGACACCAAGAACCTTTTAGTTCTCCCTTTTAATAATAATTTCACTTTACTTCCCATGTTGCTTAAATCCTTTAATACAAATGTTGCCTTTAGCAATAATAATACAATAAAGAATATCTCAATCAGGAATTCACTAGAAAATTCTCTTGGATGCATCTATAAAGTGCCTTATGGAAACTGTGAAAAATTCTATGTTGGTCAGACTGGTAAGGATCTTTCTGTTAGACTTAAGCAACATAAATATAGTATAAGAACAGGACAAGAATCACACGCCTTGTTTAATCACATTAAAAACTATGATTAAACATAGTACTGTATGGACAGGTCTCCCCACTACAGTAGAGGGGGAAAGAAAACGGGAACACTATGGTATTTCCACTGACTTGACGTAACGCATCCAGTACGACGACCTAACGCATCCAGAACGACGACCTAACGCATCCAGGACGACGACCTAACGCATCCAGAACGACGACCTAACGCATCCAGTACGACGACCTAACGCATCCAGTACGACGACCTAACGCATCCAGGACGACGACTTTTCGCATTTGGTACGACAACTTAACGAAACCCGATGACTACGACAAAATTAAATCCTTCAGTACGAGAGAGAGAGAGAGAGAGAGAGAGAGAGAGAGAGAGAGAGAGAGAGAGAGAGAGAAATATCTATTTCAAGATGGCGGAGCAATTACAAGGTCTTCTTCCCTTCCCCCCAAGACCTGAACACATGAGGAGGGGACCAGCCTGTTGGATGATAACGGGGCAAGCCCATAAGTCTCATGCTTCCCTCTCATATTCTACGATTTGCGACCAAACTTCAGGAATGGCAGGGGCGTTCCAGTGTGGCTTTACATCCTCTTCCATCATGGGACATTACCAGTAGACCAGTGATGAGAATTCTCAAGTATACATAGGTTATACATGGCGAGATTCAAGTGATGTGGCCTGTATCTATGTATGTATGTATAGTAACGTCTGTAGCAGTTTAATAATAATAATAATAATAATAATAATAATAATAATAATAATAATATTTCAACTCAAAAGTAAATTGCCTGAAGTATATATATGTACACATACAAACCTCCATCAGCCAGGCTCGAACCCAGGACCATACGGGAGCGCTTCCGCCTACCACGAATAAGGTCCCGGGTTCGAGTCTGGCTG
>NC_092259.1:4148778-4161278 GCF_036320965.1 Panulirus ornatus | reverse complement strand
CTTGTTACAGACCAGCTGTCCGCATGAGAAATCACCAAGGCATCTGTACAAGGCTACCATTCTAAGAGGACACAGGTGGGGTGCGTGGGGCAAGGGGCGGGGATACAGAGGTGACTGGTTTACACTTCAGGGCCTCCCTCTGTGTGTGTGTATATATATATATGACCAATGTACACTGCGTTGACCCTTAAAATTTCCCTAAATGTCCGACTGAAAAAATGGGTCCAGTGACCACATGATAAAGTAGACAGGTCCCTCTTCCTCCCTCCTCCTCCTTCTCTTCCCTCCTCCTTCCTTCCCCCCTCCACTCCAAACTCCTCCCCTGGGTCTGACTCCAATTAATGATGGCGCGGGGAATGAAGGAAAAAAAAAATATATATATCCTACACCCTGGCACACTGCTTGCGAGCGAAATGTCAGACAGGTTCGTAATTTTTTCTTTTTTCTTTTAAGGGAAGGGAAGATTCGATTCCATCTCTTTACAGCTCTGTCTAGGGTCTAACACTTTGCCTGTTTCCTTACGGATCAATGAGGCTGTTTGAGGCAGCGGCCCGGGGCCATACCCCAGCCTCCACAGAGCGCCGACTGGTCAGGTACTTTTTTTGTCGACACACAAAAAAAATTTCTTTGACGTTCGATGGATAATCCAATGTTTTGACCCTGTGTCTGCCGGCGGGGAGCGAGTTAACGCTCAGTCCAGCTGCAGGGTAAGCCATCACCCATTTCGACCCCCTCATGAATGCAAGAAGATCCCTAAAGCAAGGCGAAAATTCGGCTTACAGTCAGCGATTTCCCGAAAAATCGCCAGATTAAATCGGGAATAAAAAAAAAAAAAATCGCCCGAGCGTCAAAACGCAATACGGAAAAATCGCCCATCAAAATGCAATACGGAAATATCGCCCTCCAGCAGATAACCTCGTCACGGACCATCAGGTCTTCTGTCATCTGTCCTTCCCATGTACTGTCCTCCAGCAGATAACCTCGTCACGGACCATCAGGTCTTCTGTTATCTGTCCTTCCCATGTACTGTCCTCCAGCAGATAACCTCGTCACGGACCATCAGGTCTTCTGTCATCTGTCCTTCCCATGTACTGTCCTCCAGCAGGTAACCTCGTCATGGACCATCAGGTCTTCTGTCATCTGTCCTCCAGCAGGTAACCTCCTCGTAGACCATCAGGTCTCCTGTCCTCCAGCAGGTAACCTCCTCGTAGACCATCAGGTCTCCTGTCCTCCAGCAGGTAACCTCCTCATGGACCATCAGGTCTTCTGTTATCTGTCCTTCCCATGTACTGTCCTCCAGCAGGTAACCTCCTCATGGACCATCAGGTCTTCTGTTATCTGTCCTTCCCATGTACTGTCCTCTAGCAGGTAACCTCCTCGTAGACCATCAGGTCTCCTGTCCTCCAGCAGATAACCTCCTCGTAGACCATCAGGTCTTCTGTCCTCTAGCAGGTAACCTCCTCGTAGACCATCAGGTCTCCCGTTATCTGACTTTCCCATGTGCTCGCACATACTGAGACATGATTAAGTTTCTTCAATTCATGATACAACAATCAAAACAAGTTCTCAAGTTAATAACAAAAACACGATAACCTAAAACCAACACATGTAATTTGATATTCAAACTAATCAGTTTCACTTAATCATCGCCGGAAACCAAAGACAACACGAGATATCTTCTTTCCTTCCTTCAGTCTTGAGGACAGAATAAACTTTCCCACATACCCTCCCTCTTCTTACCTTACTTCCTTTACCTTACCTTACCTAACACCTAACGTTACCTGACAGCTTACCTTATTTCAAGGTTCTATACCTTTCACTTTTCGAGCTGCTAATGTTGAGTCACACAGCTACTAACGTCGAGCCACAGAGCTACCAACGTCGAGTCACAGAGCTACCAACGTCGAGTCACAGAGCAACAACGAGTCACAGAGCTACCAACGTTGAGTCACAGAGCTACCGAAGTAGAGTCACAGAACTACTAATGTAAAGTCACAGAAGAGTCACAAGAGCTACTAATGCGAGTCAGTCAAACAGCTATTAACTTAGAGTCACAAGAGCTACTAATGTACAGTCACACAAAAGACTAACGCGAGTCACTCACACAGCTACTAACGTAAGAGTCACAAGAGCTACTAACGTCCGGCCACACACCTACTAACGTGAGCCACACACACAGCTACTAACGTGAGCCACACACACACCTACCAACGTGAGTCACACACACACCTACCAACGTGAGTCACACACACACCTACTAACGCGGGTCACTCACAGGTACTAACGTACAGTCACACACACACACCTACTAACGTAGAGTCACACACACACCTACTACCGCGGGTCACTCACAGGTACTAACGCAGAATCACACACACACACCTACTAACGCGAGTCACTCACACAGGCACTAACGTAAGAGTCACACAGCAACTTCTTACATACACCCTCAATACACCACACTTAGCTGGTCTGGATGGACCATAAGCCTCACACTGAGCCTCACACACCCAGGTATACGTAAGTGGGACTGCTGAGGCTTCCTCTTCCCTTCTGATAAGAGATAAGATAACGCTACTATGCCGTAAAACTAGATTTTTTTTTTTCATACTATTCGCCATTTCCCGCGATAGTGAGGTAGCGTTAAGAACAGAGGACTGGGCCTTTGAGGGAATATCCTCACCTGGCCCCCTTCTCTGTTCCTTCTTTTGGAAAATTAAAAATAAACAAGAGGGGAGGATTTCCAGCCCCCCGCTCCCTCCCCTTTTAGTCGCCTTCTACGACACGCAGGGAATACGTGGGAAGTATTCTTTCTCCCCTATCCCCAGGGATATCAAATAAAAAAAAAAATAAGAATTTACCGTAAAACTAAAAAAAAAATGGATGCAAAGTGAATAATAGGAAGATAAGACATTAAAATGAGGCGAAATAAGCAGAACGCTACCACATCAACAGATAAGAATAAACAAGGCGGTAAGGAAAGCATTACATTGATAAGGAAAGTCATGCAAAAAACACCGAAATTATCAAAGAAAAATCCGAAATCACGAACGTTCAAACGAAGATCGCTCGATCTCGAAGATTCCCTTCACGAACGTTCAAACGAAGATCGCTCGATCTGGAAGATTCCCTTCACGAACGTTCTAACGAAGATCGCTCGATCTCGAAGATTCCCTTCACTAAACCGTCGTCGTCCAAGATTTCAATTTCGCTTCTTATCATCATCTCGGGAGAACGAATGGGAGTAAACAAAAACAAAAACAACAACAAAAAACAACAAAAATTGTTGTTCGCCTCAGACAAATCACCGAACCTCAAATTATTTTTCTCCGTCCTCGAACCGCCTACCCAGTCACCCTCCTCCTCTTCCTTCCTCTTCTCCTCTTCCTTTTTCCTCCTCCTCCTCCTCCTCTTCTCCTTTTCTTCTTCCTCTTCCTCCTCCTCCTCCTCCCAGCTTACTATCGTTAATGGTTCATTGGTAACACCAGACGACCTCAGCCAGTTAGACGACCTCAGCCAGTTAGACGACCTGAGCCAGTCAGACGAACTCAGCCAGCCAGTCAGACGACCTGAGCCAGTCAGACGACCTGAGCCAGTCACACGACCTGAGCCAGTCACACGACCTCTGTCACTCAGGCGATCTCTGTCACTCAGGCGACCTCAGCCAGTTAAGATGGCCTCAGCCAGCCAGTCACATGACCTCAGCCAGCCAGTCACACGACCTCAGCCAGCTAGTCAGACCTCCATCTCGTTCATGACGACCAGACTTTGTGGGATGGGATTCATGAGCTCCTGGTGTAGCTCAACCTGAGTCATCGAAGTCCTTCGCTTGGATGTCCATCCCATTTCTTTCCCATACCTCACCTTACCAACCTTCCCTTCCCTCCCACTGACGATCAGGTCTCCTAGGCGTGCCCCTCCCATGATCATCACCCCTCCAGACCGCCAAGTCTTCTCTACCTTCCCACCCATTCCATCCTGTCTCACCTTTCCCACTACCATCATCCTGTGTCGTTAATGGCAGGAATACTACGACGCACAAGGAGGCACAACGGTAAGACCCTTGAGCACGACGGTACGACCCTTATGCACGACTGCACGACCCTTGAGCACGACGGTACGACCCTTGAGCACGACGGTATGATCCTTGAACACATCGGTGCGACCCTAGAGCACAACGGTACGACCCTTGGGCACAACGGTACGACCCTTGATCACGACGGTACGACCACTAAGCATGATGGCCTAGCCTTTTGATCTGGCCCTTTGGGGTCAGGTCAAACGAAGGTCAGGTCGTCATACCCAGAGGGTCGTATTCGTCGTCCTCCCAAGTTCGACACATCAACCACAGGAATACAACTAGACACCATCAGAAACCCGTTGACGTCCGCACTCAAAACCCAGAAAGCAGCATTTGAACCCAAATGAACACGACTGGATCCCTTAAGCACAACGAGTAATCCTGGAGGCGACAGCTGCGCATCAAGGACGACCACTTGAACCTCCATACAGACGACGAACTCATCTGTCCAGTGGAGGGAAATCTTAAACCACCCAAAGACGACCAAATAAGCATGACATGGTCTTAAAATCGACCTGAAACACTTAAATGTGAAAAAAAAAAAACTATTGTTCTTGTGAATTATCATCATAACTTGACGTTGACGGCCTTAATAACCCTGATAAGCGAGGGGCGTCGAGCGAAATAGACGAAGAGCAATGAACTCCATCAGCGCGGCACTCAAAACCACACAAATCTATAAATCTTCGTCCATCTGGCTTCCGCTAACCATGAGGGTCGTCTGTCATCCTCCTCACGCAGTCAGCTCGAAAGGGGACGCACGCGCGTGAATGAGGCAATGCGTATTCATGCGCAAAATGACAGATAAATCACATCTCCATCTGTCCCGTCCAGAGAAAACGGCACAATTTTTCCCCAACACAGGCCAATTGAGACGGTCTCCCCTACCCCAACGCACACAAAAACGGTCGTTATATAATTACGTAAGAGTCTTTCATCCTAGACATGAACAGTACCCAATGAAGACAGACGTATTCTTACCATCTTATGCAAGACACGAACATACGAGCCAACGACTGTTTGGTAACGAAAGCAATAAAGGGAGGGAGAGACTGTAAGGTACATCACACAGAAAATGGGAACGTTTCGAACCAGTTCGAATCGTCATTCGAACCCCCTGATGATCCCCTTCGAAAAAAAAAACATGGACGTACAACGTGTGTGTTTTACCAGTCTCATACACAGACCCCTAACTCCAATCTTCCCATTCTTCTATTTCCTCGCACCAGACGTTTTCCTGCGCGCACACACACACACACACACACACACTGCCGAAAATCGACTCCGTTTCATGAAACAACGGAGTTATGAAGCAACGGAAGGGCTCCAAATGCCCCCTCAAATATTCGAAACGTGTCGCTAGGGAAACGCATTTAACGGGTCGATGTGGTACAAGGACCTCAAACAGCTGCGAGGTGAGGGAGGGAGAGGGAGTTGAGAGGGGGTGGGTGGTGTTCCGTGTCTTTTAAGAAAGGATATTTGGTTTCCAGGGGAAGACGGTGGAGCAGGTCGGCCCCCTAAGCCTGGGAGCACAAGACTGTGCCATCGTGGGGAATCCATTTCAATAAAACAGCCCGACCCAGAAATACGGGTCTATAATCGTGCAAATCATGTGGATCCTTTCGACTCCCTATTCCTCCTACTCCTCCTCCTCCCTTTTCGCCCCCCTTTCCTTTCCTGTTACCTCTCTACCACCATCACCACCTCTTCCTCCTCCTCCTCCTCCGCATCATCTTCCTCTAACCTCCCATCTTCTTCCTCCTCCTCCTCCGCATCTTCTTCTTCCTCTAACCTCCCATCTTCTTCCTCCTCCTCCTCCGCATCATCTTCTTCCTCTAACCTCCCATCTTCTTCTTCTTCCTCCTCCTCCGCATCTTCTTCCTCTAACCTCGCATCTTCTTCCTCCTATGCATCTTCCTGTAACCTCCCATCTTCTTCTTCCTCTAACCTCTCATCTTCTTCCTCTAACCTCCCATCTTCTTCTTCCTCTAACCTCCCATCTTCTTCTTCCTCCTCCTCCGCATCTTCTTCTTCCTCTAACCTCCCATCATCTTCCTCTTCCTCCTCCTACGCATCATCTTCTTCCTCTAACCTCTCATCTTCTTCTTCCTCTAACCTCCCATCTTCTTCTTCCTCTAACCTCCCATCTTCTTCTTCTTCTTCCTCCTCCTCATCATCATCATCTTCTTCTAACCTCCCATCTTCTTCTTCCTCTAACCTCCCATCTTCTTCTTCCTCCTCCTCCGCATCATCATCTTCCTCTAACCTCCCATCATCTTCCTCTTCCTCCTCCTCCTCCTCTATCCTACCCTCACAAGGCCCGCGCCTGATGAGTCCTGTTGACAGGCACACATGCAAATAACACATCACGATCAAATTCCGAGACCCGGATTCTTGACACTCGCTCATACGAGTCGCTTCTCCACACACACACACACACACATATTCCACCCCTCGCCGTTCATGTAAGACGTGTCAACACGTTATAAAAGGAGATTCCAAGAAGGCTGCGACCCAAGGATAATGCCACCCAAAACATATACATATACATCTTTCACCACCCCAGCCACCAACCCAGCCATCCCTGGCGGCTACACCCGGACCAGCAACACAGACCAGACTGCAGCACAGCAGTGCAATATCTCCTCCTCCCCATTCAGTGCCTCACCATTGTTGCATTAGTCCTTTCTCTGCCTCTCTGTGTACATAGTCTAATTATCCTCCTCACAATCACTCACCTCCACCCCACCCCACACACACTACACACTACCTTGGGAGAAATATATTCCACGACCGTACTCTCTCGTGTTGAATAATTAAGGGACTGTGAAAATGACACCGGGGCGGATGTATTCGACGTTTAAATATGAAGGGAAAGTTACATTTGAAGGATTACGTCAACATGGGGGAATGTTTAGAGATGATAAATGCAGGAAACATTACACAATAACTTTAAATCGTCCTCCGACAGATGGCGTCTTTCTCAAGTTTCCTGCGTGTCATGGCTTCTGTTGGCCACGGAAGGCTATATATATATATATATATATATATATATATATATATATATATATATATATATATATATATATATATACACACACACACACACAACCTCCACAAACAACACAGGGCAAGGAATAGAAAACGCCTCAACAAGACACACCTCCCGTCGCAATACATTCCATTTTCCATAGGGTCCTGGAAACCGGGCCCCCCCCCCCACAATATATCATTTCATCTTGAAGCTCAATAAGGACGTCCACCTACGCCGTGAGCCTCAAGCTTCTCGCACCAATATACATCTCTCTCTCTCTCTCTCTCTCTCTCTCTCTCTCTCTCTCTCTCTCTCTCTCTCTCTCTCTCTCTCTGGGTCTACGACCGCAAGCAAGCAGGAAGGAAGGAAGAAGGAAGACGGACTATTCCCATGGGGCGGGGCAGCGGGGCAGCAGCAGCAGCCTGGGGCCACCCCTCTCTCACACATCAATGTGAAGCAACGTTAGGAATCCAATATCTGGAGAGAGAGAGAGAGAGAGAGAGAGAGAGAGAGAGAGAGAGAGAGAGAGAGAGAGAGAGAGAGAGAGAGAGATTTTTACACACGGCCCTGCGACCACCCATAAGATCAGATCTCGTGGCCCATCCTATAAAGCTGCCTTTGGTACATGTGCGAGAAGAAAGAAAAAACCCACGGGTTTGAAGGATCAGTCCAGAGATCTGCTGATCACAAGACTAGACTGGAAGGCGAGGACACCCCCTCCACCACCCCTTTTCCAGCTAGACATTACGACACGTTCCAGGCGAGATCCATTTGGGGAAATAACAGATTTCCACACCCCACACACCCACCCTTTCCCTTTTTTTTAAGTACAATATCCTCAATTTTTTTTAACATACCAGATAGAAAAACACGTGTTATTGTTCTCCGTGAACACTTCAGTATGGAGAATAACAAATCATTAAGACATTGTTACAATCACATTAATCAAGGATCATTAATTCGTTGCTGAAACTCGCCTCAAAAGCCAAAAATGACCTTCACAGTTCTATTTCAACATCGTATGCTCGAACGGCGTATCATATTTTGCTATATGGCATATAACTGTGCTGGTATGCTTACAAGTATAATGATAGGGAATTTTAATCAATGTATGTGTACATTTCATCCCAATTCTTCTGCCTCCCCACAGCTGGGTCTGGGACCTTACGTATACCTTACGATCGTTTGGGAGGTCTTCTACCCTCCCACACAGCTGGGTCAGGGACCTTACCTTACCTTACGTGTACCTTTCGATGGTTTGGGAGGTCTTCTACCCTCCCACACAGCTGGGTCAGGGACCTTACCTTACCTTACGTATACCTTACGATGGTTTGGGAGGTCTTCTACCCCCCACACAGCTGGGTCTGGGACCTTACCTTACCTTACGTATACCTTACGATGGTTTATGAGGTCTTCTACCCCCACACAGCTGGGTCTGGGACCTTACCTTACCTTACGTATACCTTACGATGGTTTGGGAGGTCTTCTACCCCCACACAGCTGGGTCTGGGACCTTACCTTACCTCACGTATATCTTACGATGGTTTGGGAGGTCTTCTACTCCCACACAGCTGGGTGTGGGACCTTACCTTACCTCACGTATACCTTACGATGGCTTGGGAGGTCTTCAACCACCACCCCGACACACATCTTGATGGTCTACATACCCAGCACATCCTGGCGGGTCTGATACACTTTCAAGGCATCTGTCACGAAACGTTTTCTAATTTCTCCACTGAAGGGCCCCATTGTGTTTCTAAAGGCGGCAAAACAATGCACGAACGACTCTCTCGACTCGACCCCGGATGTTTGTAACGATCCTCTGCCTTACTGCACTTACGGACGCCGCCTATCGATTCCAAAGTGCAATGACTCACATTCGCTTTCGTGGCAACCAGGGAAAAGGTATCTACGAGAACAGATTAAGACACCACACTTCCTTGAACCTCCCCAGGTGTAAAGTGAGCTCCATCTCTTGCCGTCTTCCTTCTACAGGGAACAGCAGCAGCAACCACCTCCTGTGGTTCTCAGTCGTTCCCCGAGGTTCAAGACACCATAACATCGCGACTGTGGACTGTAGGAAGTCCTTCGCGCACACTGCACCTCGACAATGTCGCCCGCCCTGATATATATATATATATATATATATATATATATATATATATATATATATACACAAAGTTAGAACACATCAATATATTTCAGTTGGCAAAGTATTACCGTCTGACTGGGAGCATTTGCCCATCTTCTTTTTCTTTTTATCTCTCTCGTCTTGAAGGTTCGGGGCCTCCAGCCTATACCATCTTTTGGAAGAGAAGTGATCCACCGTCGACACCAGTAAAGAATTAGTCTGGAGGGCTAGGAATGGCTGCACTCGTCTTAAGATATATTGGCCACTCATACACCGTCAATCGCTGCCGACACAACGAATACATTACGGTCTAATGAACTTGCAAATGACCTTCAAAACACCTTCACGGCCTCAGCATACGACGTGCGCCCACGTATATTTCAGCGCCATAAACCTACAGGCGCCCAGGATACGCCTCAATGGTTAAACAGAGTTTAGCTGTCATAGAGAGAGAGAGAGAGAGAGAGAGAGAGAGAGAGAGAGAGAGAGAGAGAGAGAGAGAGAGAGAGAGAAACTGGTGACGAATATGAGAGAGGGGCAGGATGAGGGAGGGAGGGAGGGTTGCGGGGTGAGGAGGAGAAGGGGGGGGGGGGATCGAAGAAGACGAGATCACCCAGATGAAATAATAAAAAAAATTGGAGGTGTGAAACGTGACCTGGTTTGGAAGCGGCTCCGGAGGGCCGTGTGTGTGTGTGTGTGTGTGTGTGTGTGTGTGTGTGTGTGCGCGGGGGGGGGAGTGGAGGGGAGGGGTGAGGTGTGTGTGACGGGGCAGAATGAGAGGGTGTGTGGCGTGTGAAAGGGGGGGGGGGGGCTGGAATTGTGAGGGTGGGTGTGTGATGAGGAGAGTGCGTGAGATGTGGTACGGAAGGTGTGGTAGGGAAGGTGTGGCAAAGGAGAGGAAGTGTGTGGTTGAGGGTGAAAGCGGGACACCCTGATATAGAAAATGGGTTGGGGTGAAGACGAAAGCTAAGGTGAAGATGGTAGGGTTGGGGTGAAGATGGGAGAGCTGGGGTGAAGATGGGGCAGTTTGGGGTGAAGATGGGAGGAGGACACTGAGGTGAAGATGGGAAGAGGTTGGGGTGAAGACAGACAGACAGAGCACCAAGACTGGGGTGAAAGCGAAGAGTCCCCGGGGTGAAAGATGAGGGCCGGAGAGGGGGGAGGGGAGGAGGAAAACGTGCACGTAGTGCTGGGGTGAGAGAGAGAGAGAGAGAGAGAGAGAGAGAGAGAGAGAGAGAGAGAGAGAGAGAGAGAGAGAGAGTTTACTGCAATATCCTGTTAAAAAAAAAAAAGGAAAGGGAAAGGGAAAGGGGAGAACTGAAGTATAGTCGACAAAGGATGGAAACTGGAGGGGGGGTGGAGTTGTGGGGGTGTGTGGGGGGCGAGGTGGAGGTGTGGGGGACGAGGTGTGGGTGTGGGGGTGTGTGGGGGGGGGCGAGGTGGAGGTGTGGGGGACGAGGTGTGGGTGTGGGGGTGTGTGGGGGGCGAGGTGGAGGTGTGGGGGACGAGGTGTGGGTGTGGGGGTGTGTGGTGGGCGAGGTGTGGGTGTGGGGGACGAGGTGTGGGTGTGGGGGTGTGTGGGGGGGCGAGGTGTGGGTGTGGGGTGGGACAGGAGCCATAAGAGGCGAGTTATCTTCATACTGCTACACACGCTAGGGGGGTCGTCTACCAGGGCTTAGGCCGAGGAGGAGGAAAGGAAGGGTTGTGGCAGAGGGTCGTCCTTTGTGAGAGGAGGAGGAGGAGGAAGGGAATAAGGTCGTATCTAGACTATCCCTATGAGGAGGGTCGTAACTGGATTGTCCCTGTGAGGGGGGTCGTACCTGGGCTGTCCCTGTGAGGAGGGTCGTAACTGGGCTGCCCCTGTGATGAGGGTCGTACCTGGACTGTCCCTGAGGAGGGTCGTACCTGGACTGTCCCTGTGAGGAGGGTCGTACCTAGGCTGTCCCTGTGAGGAGGGTCGTACCTAGGCTGTCCCTCTGAGGAGGGTCGTACCTAGGCTGTCCCTGTGAGGAGGGTCGTACCTAGGCTGTCCCTGTGAGGAGGGTCGTAAATGGGCTGCCCCTGTGAGGAGGGTCGTACCTGGACTGTCCCTGTGAGGAGGGTCGTACCTGGACTGTCCCTGTGATGGGGTCGTACCTGGACTGTCCCTGTGAGGAGGGTCGTACCTGGGCTGCCCCTGTGAGGAGGGTCGTACCTCGACTATCCCTGTTTGGAGGGTCGTACGCCCGGCGTGGGAAGCTACAGGGAGGAGGTCGTGTGGCAGCTACCGTAAAATAACGGGGCCAGGGAGACAGACTGGCCCTACGAAGCAGCCAAGCGAGCCAAGTGTGCCTGGCAACCCTGGTACACTAAGGGAGGCCCTGGTAAACTAAGGGAGGCCTTGGTAAACTAAGGGAGGCCTTGGTAAACTAAGGGAGGCCCTGGTAAACTAAGGGAGGCCCTGGTAAACTAAGGGAGGCCCTGGTACACTAAGGGAGGCCCTGGTACACTAAGGGAGGCCTTGGTAAACTAAGGGAGGCCTCGGTAAACTAAGGGAGGCCCTAGTACACTAAGGGAGGCCCTGGTACACTAAGGGAGGCCTTGGTAAACTAAGGGAGGCCCTGGTACACTAAGGGAGGCCTCGATAAACTAAGGGAGGCCCTGGTACACTAAGGGAGGCCCTGGTACACTAAGGGAGGCCTTGGTAAACTAAGGGAGGCCTTGGTAAACTAAGGGAGGCCCTGATACACTAAGGGAGGCCTTGGTGCACTAAGGGAGGTCCTGGTACACTAAGGGAGGCCCTGGTACACTAAGGGAAGCCCTGATACACCAAGGGAGGTCCTGGTACACTAAGGGAGGTCCTGGTGCACTAAGGGAGGCCCTGGTACACTAAGGGAAGCCCTGATACACCAAGGGAGGTCCTGGTGCACTAAGGGAGGTCCTGGTACACTAAGGGAGGCCCTGGTACACTAAGGGAGGCCCTGGTACACTAAGGGAGGCCCTGGTACACTAAGGGAGGCCCTGGTACACTAAGGGAGGTCCTGGTACACTAAGGGAGGCCCTGGTACACTAAGGGAGGCCCTGGTACACTAAGGGAGGCCCTGGTACACTAAGGGAGGCCCTGGTACAATAAGGGAGGCCCTGGTGCACTAAGGGAGGCCCTGGTGCACTAAGGGAGGCCCTGGTACAATAAGGGAGGCCCTGGTACAATAAGGGAGGCCCTGGCATACTAAAGGGAGGCCCTGGTACACTAAGGGAGGCCCTTGTGCACTAAG
>NC_092259.1:4098778-4143778 GCF_036320965.1 Panulirus ornatus | reverse complement strand
ACACACACACACACAACACATACACACACACACACACACACACACCACGTAAGCATGAATACTACATGCAAACTAGTAAGCTGCAATACGCCGGATATCTATCTATTTCCTCCCCCCGCCCCAAACACTCTTGAAAAGCAGTAATATACCAGTCCGTTTTCAATTGTTTCTGCAGACAGATATTGCTTCGCCGCCGTTTTCTATTCCCGTGAAATATCAGAAAAAAAAAGGGGGGGGGGGAATACTATGAGAGTATATTTACTCTCTCTCTCTCTCTCTCTCTCTCTCTCTCTCTCTCTCTCTCTCTCTCTCTCTCTCTCTCCTCTCTCAAAATTCGTTTTCTACTCACGCGAAAAATACTTCAGGGCGGGTACTCACTCGAAGCGTTTTAAATTTCTTAAAAAAAAAAAAGCAATAATATTATAAAGCAATTTTCTCTTGATATTTGCATATTATTACATATTTTGCTGCTTAAGACACAAGGGATGGCTTGACTATTATTTATCATTGATAGAAAATACATATAGATGCACTAATAATAATATATCCAAACTCGCTCAACTTCAGCAAAATAATAACCTTTTATTTCACATTTCTACTTACACACACACACACTTACATTATATATATATATATATATATATATATATATATATATATATATATATATATATATATATATATATATATATATATTATCCCTGGGGATAGGGGAGAAAATACTTCCCACGTATTCCCTGCGTGTCGTAGAAGGCGACTAAAAGGAGAGGGAGCGGGTGGCTGGAAATCCTCCTCTTTTTTTTTTTGATTTTCCAAAAGGGGGAACGGAGAAGAGGGCCTGGTGAGGATATTCCCTCAAAGGCCCAGTCCTTTGTTCTTAACGCTACCTCGCTGCCGCTGGAAATGGCGAATAGTATGAAAGAAAAAGATATATATATATAACACAGGAAAAAAAAGTGTTTTCAAACGCGTTTTCTATAGTTCTGCCATTTTAGCGGGGACACAAACAGTTTACCAACTCACTACTGTTATACAGAAATTAAACAAGGCCGTTGCTTCGTCCAGCGTACTATCGTATAAACGAAGTTTTAACGAGACCGAAAATCAAGGTGTACACTCGTTAGTCTTAATACACGACAGGTCGCACCTCCTTGGTGTCCTGTTCAGTTATCTAGATCAACGACGACATGTCGCCTATCCGGTTCTCCCGTTCAACGAACGAGTTGCACCTTTAGTTATCCAGATCAACGACTTTACAACATTTAGACGACCTGTTCAATGACGATTTGCATGTATTTATTCCGATCAACGACGAGTTATATCCGTAGTTACCTTGTTCAACGAGCAGTCCCACGTTTAGTTATCCAGGTATCCTTAGTTGCCGTGTTCAACGAGCAGTCCCACGTTTAGTTATCCAGGTATCCTTAGTTACCTTGTTCAACGAGCAGTCCCACGTTTAGTTATCCAGGTATCCTTAGTTACCTTGTTCAACGAGCAGTCCCACGTTTAGTTATCCAGGTATCCTTAGTTACCTTGTTCAATGAGCAGTCCCACGTTTAGTTATCCAGGTATCCTTAGTTACCTTGTTCAACGAGCAGTCCCACGTTTAGTTATCCAGGTATCCTCAGTTACCTTGTTCAACGAGCAGTCCCACGTTTAGTTATCGAGCTCAACGACAACTCGCACTTCAAGTTATCCATCCAATCCAACGACGAACGACACTCCTAGCCAAACCCGTTCAACGAGACATAGCGCCTGTATCAATCCTGTTCAACGACGGATTCTGGCCATCTCTCTCACTTGGCCAAACCCAACGACACCACGTCTTAGCGCGCGCGCGCACACACACACACACACACACACTGCCCGAGAGAGGTCCGATAAGGCGAGTTTTGACGCACTGGGCGATTTCGTTAGCCGGTAACTGTGAGGACACCAGTTCGAAACTCGCCCCCCCAATTTCGCCCCCCTCGACACGTACTACACCCATTTCTAAACACTAGCCCCCCTGAAACTAGCTAACTAGCTCTCGCCACTGACGAACTAACACACTAACTAGCCACACACACACACACAGACACACACACACACAAAATCGCGAAATCGCGCTATTCCCTTTTTTTTCGCGATTGCCACTAAACACACCTCCAAAAGATGGGTACCTACACCAAAATTTGGCGACCCTAAAATTTGGCGACCGAACACCATCACATTTCCCCCCCCCCCCCCCCCCAACAGCTGGAGCCAAACATTGCCATGACCTGACCGTTGCCATGACCTGACCGGAATTGCGCGAGCGCGAAACAAACCCCCCTCCCCCTCTTTCTGAATTAGTTTGCGTCACTGGTGTTATTAGTATCAAGGCCTGGAGAGCGTCGACAGAGGGCCAAGTGTAAACCCTGGGTGATCCATCTCGTAACCTGGCTGGCGAGGGAGGGACGGGACGGACGGACGGACGTGAC
The DNA here is from genome assembly GCF_036320965.1 of Panulirus ornatus. Classification (NCBI taxonomy): domain Eukaryota; kingdom Metazoa; phylum Arthropoda; class Malacostraca; order Decapoda; family Palinuridae; genus Panulirus; species Panulirus ornatus. The sequence continues at coordinate 4,141,316 of NC_092259.1, read as the reverse complement.
AAAGGGAGGGAGGGAGGGAAGGACGGACGGACGTGACAAAGAGAGAGGGAGGGAGGGAGGGAGGGAAGGACGGACGGACGGACGGGAGGGAGGGAGGGAGGGAGGGACGGACGGACGGGACAAAGAGAGGGAGAGAGGGAGGGAGGGAGGGAAGGACGGACGGACAGACGGACGTGACAACGGGAGGGAGGGAGGGAGGGAAGGACGGACGGACGGACGGACGTGACAAAGGGAGGGAGGGAGGGAGGGAAGGACGGACGGACGGGACAAAGAGAGGGAGGGAGGGACATGACGGACGGACGTAACGGAGGGAGGGACAGACGGACGTGACTGAGGGAGGGAGGGGAAGACAAACTCCATCCAACACTAGCGGGTCCATTTTTTTATCATTCAATCTCAGGTAAAAAAAAAAAAAAAATCAAATATAAATTTTAAAATTTCTAATTTTTTTTTTCTATAATCACTCATTTTTTTTTTCTAATTTGGCCAATTTGTGGGCATTTAAGACAGTCCCCATGGAGGGGGGGTGGGTCATGGCTAACAGTGAAGCGAGGATTGTTGAAGTCTCTCTCTCTCTCTCTCTCTCTCTCTCTCTCTCTCTCTCTCTCTCTCTCTCTCTCTCTCTCTCTCTCTCTCTCCTTCCTTTTGATTCACAAGCTGTTGGTGGCTGGCTGCACGAGATCCACTGACCCAACAGAAGTGTGTGTGGTGTGTGTGTGTGTAGTGTGTGTGTAGTGTGTGTGTGTAGTGTGTGTGTGTGTAGTGTGTGTGTGTGTGTGTGTGTAGTGTGTGGTGTGTGTGTGTGTGTAGTGTGTGTGTGTGTAGTGTGTGTGTAGTGTGTGTGTAGGGTGTGTGTAGTGTGTGTGTAGTGTGTGTGTAGTGTGTGTAGTGTGTGTGTGTGTAGTGTGTGTAGTGTGTGTGTGTGTAGTGTGTGTGTGTGTAGTGTGTGTGTGTGTGTGTGTAGTGTGTGTGTGTGTGTGTGTTACCTCAACGGAAATGTCTCTCGTAGAGCAACCTGGGGTCATAATAGAGATATCCCACTCTCGCTTTATTGACGTGGCTCGTATGTAAACATTCGCATGAAGGAGTATTGACATCGAATATTTGATGAACGATTGTGTCGTGTTCGATCTCAGAATTATTAGACGTTTATAATCATCAAAAGTAACATTTAAATGTGTCAAATTATCATTATGAGGAACAGATTTAAATACGTAATATATATTGCGATACTACAATTTTATTTACCATATTATTATCATTATTATTATTATTATCACCACTATCATTATTTTCTTTCATACTATTCGCCATTTCCCGCGTTAGCGAGGTAGCGTTAAGAACAGAGGACTGGGCCTTTGAGGGAATATCCTCACCTGGCCCCCTTCTCTGTTCCTTCTTTGGGGAAATAAAAAACAAACAAGAGGGGAGGATTTCCAGCCCCCCGCTCCCTTCCCTTTTAGTCGCCTTCTACTCCACGCAGGGAAGACCTGGGAAGTATTCTCATTATTATTACTACTACTATTAACGACCCTGTATTGTAGTTTCAAGAAAGAAAAAAAAAAATATTTACGTGTGCTAAACATTTCATGAAATACAACCAGATAGAAAACGAGATCCACTTTAACCGCGACGGTATCACAAACTATTCTAAAAAAATATATGTACATATATGTATATAATCTAATGTTTACGCGTCTACTGCTCCATCATCCCATGCTTTTGTTGTGCCAGCGAATCCAAAGCTTTTATGTTTGCCACGTAATTAATCAAAGACTCCGGACATGTCCAGTTCCAGGATGGGCATTTTTTTTTATCGTTTTTTTTTTTTTTTTAAACGCATCGGTCAGAGCAGAGTTTAAACGCCTCCGGAGGAGGGCGGGGGGAGGAGGAACCTTGTTATAACAGCTGCGAGGCATTTAAACCACCCGGCCCGCCCCCAAGGTATTTAATTAAATGTCCACACGCAAGAGTTATTCAAACTAGCGCCCGGAGGAATTTAAACTCGCACTCGCACACACACACACACACACACACACACACACACACACACACACACACTAAACCACTTCAATTCATCGACCAAAAGGCTTTCTAAAAGAGTGGTCAAATACGACACGCAAACAATCTAGTGCAAATGAGAGAGAGAGAGAGAGAGAGAGAGAGAGAGAGAGAGAGAGAGAGAGAGAGAGAGAGAGAGAGAGGCAGGCCAAATCTGAAGTGTCAAGGAGTCGATTTCATTTTTTTTTTCTTTTGAGTTCTTACCATATGAATCTCTCTCTCTCTCTCTCTCTCTCTCTCTCTCTCTCTCTCTCTCTCTCTCTCTCTCTCTGTATATATATATATATATATATATATATATATATATATATATATATATATAGTTTTTTTTTTTTTTTGCTTTGTCGCTGTCTCCCGCGTTTGCGAGGTAGCGCAAGGAAACAGACGAAAGAAATGGCCCAACCCACCCCCATACACATGTATATACATACGTCCACACACGCAAATATACATACCTACACAGCTTTCCATGGTTCACCCCAGACGCTTCACATGCCCTGATTCAATCCACTGACAGCACGTCAACCCCGGTATACCACATCGCTCCAATTCACTCTATTCCTTGCCCTCCTTTCACCCTCCTGCATGTTCAGGCCCCGATCACACAAAATCTTTTTCACTCCATCTTTCCACCTCCAATTTGGTCTCCCTCTTCTCGTTCCCTCCACCTCCGACACATATACCCTCTTGGTCAATCTTTCCTCACTCATTCTCTCCATGTGCCCAAACCATTTCAAAACACCCTCTTCCGCTCTCTCAACCACGCTCTTTTTATTTCCACACATCTCTCTTACCCTTACGTTACTTACTCGATCAAACCACCTCACACCACACATTGTCCTCAAACATCTCATTTCCAGCACATCCATCCTCCTGCGCACAACTCTATCCATAGCCCACGCCTCGCAACCATACAACATTGTTGGAACCACTATTCCTTCAAACATACCCATTTTTGCTTTCCGAGATAATGTTCTCGACTTCCACACATTCTTCAAGGCTCCCAGGATTTTCGCCCCCGCCCCCACCCTATGATCCACTTCCGCTTCCATGGTTCCATCCGCTGCCAGATCCACTCCCAGATATCTAAAACACTTTACTTCCTCCAGTTTTTCTCCATTCAAACTTACCTCCCAATTGACTTGACCCTCAACCCTACTGTACCTAATAACCTTGCTCTTATTCACATTTACTCTTAACTGTCTTCTTTCACACACTTTACCATACATATATATATATATATATATATATATATATATATATATATATATATATATATATATACATATTATCTCTCTCTCTCTCTCTCTCTCTCTCTCTCTCTCTCTCTCTCTCTCTCTCTCTCTGAGCCAATGTACGTAATACAAAAACAAAACACAAAACTCGACCGCCCCCACCCTCACCTGGTTTTATTGCTGTACATCATCACTATCCACGCTCCGCTCAGTAATTTCATCACCAGGACGGCCCTGCAGTAATTCCTGTGCACCATTCGTCACTAATTTCATCTTTCTTTTTTTTTTTTGATGAGAGGGGGGGTTGTGTGTGGAGGGGGGGGATGGCGCAAAATTGGCGCAAAATTGTCGCCCAATTCTTTTCCGCTACACCAACCACAAAATACCAATTCTACAATATTGGTGGTGTACTGTGGGAAATCAAACTCAATATATATATATATATATAGTGCCACAAAATATTATATAACTGAAAGAATGACGAAGAAAAAAATTCTTTTTTTTACAAAAGTATAAATACAATTTTTTTTTTTTCGCTAAATCCACATCCCCCCCCCCCATGCCCGGGCGGGATGGTCGAAAAAAAGCGCCAGTTGAGTTCAATTTAATTAACAATTACTTAATTCAATATGCCAGCCACTGTTATAGCTTCCAGTTACGTTATCCTCCATAAATAAATAAATGTAAATCGCGGGGCAAATCTAGGTCATAATAAATTTCACAGTTATGATCTATATTCCAAGCCATTTATCTACTATTTATCTATCGCTTTGGGAGTAATTATCTGCATGTCTAACATTGTAAGTTTTTCTTCGTTCTCTTCTTTCGTAAATGCTGGTCCACTTTTCTTTTTCTTTTAATATTCTTTTAATATTCTTTTAATATTTTCCTAAACGTAATATTAGTAAGCAATATGTTTGACGTAAACTACATAAGACTGACTGATTTTACAACGGCGACGTTCGCTGTATGTAAAACATTTACATTTACGGAGCTTAAGGGCTTGTAAACCTTCACTGTGTTGACATATCCACAGTATGTAAAACATTGACAAAGACTGCGGCACTGACATATTTATCATACAATGACGACATATTCACTGTATGTAAAACATTTCCATTTCCATTTACAGTTCCACAATCTTTATCATACGATGACGAATCATTCGTAACATGTAAAAAATTTACATTTTCAGAGCTTAAAGCACATTGTTCGCACATCATTTTTTCCTTAATTTATAATCTAAACTTTTGAATTTTTTTACAATTTCAAGTCTATCGCAGCTACTCTCCTGCTGCCATCTATCGGCAACCAGCGTCATTAACCAAACCACGTCTTAAAGAGACGAACAACCCAATCACAAACACCTTGCCACATACTTGAGGTCCACAAAGACTCAGGCACGTACTGTTCAAATGATACATTAAGGCCCTTATGTACAAGCAAGAGTCCGTGTGTGTCTTGCACACGTACTGTTCAAATGATACATTAAGGCCCTTATGTACAAGCATGAGTCCGTGTGTGTCTTGCACACGTACTGTTCAAATGATACATTAAGGCCCTTATGTACAAGCAAGAGTCCGTGTGTGTCTTGCACACGTACTGTTCAAATGATACATTAAGGCCCTTATGTACAAGCAAGAGTCCGTGTGTGTCTTGCACACGTACTGTTCAAATGATACATTAAGGCCCTTATGTACAAGCATGAGTCCGTGTGTGTCTTGCACACGTAATGTTCAAATGAAACATTAAGGCCCTTATGTACAAGCGAGAGTCCGTGTGTGTCTTGCACACGTACTGTTCAAATGATACATTAAGGCCCTTATGTACAAGCAAGAGTCCGTGTGTGTCTTGCACACGTACTGTTCAAATGATACATTAAGGCCCTTATGTACAAGCATGAGTCCGTGTGTGTCTTGCACACGTACTGTTCAAATGATACATTAAGGCCCTTATGTACAAGCATGAGTCCGTGTGTGTCTTGCACACGTACTGTTCAAATGATACATTAAGGCCCTTATGTACAAGCAAGAGTCCGTGTGTGTCTTGCACACGTACTGTTCAAATGATACATTAAGGCCCTTATGTACAAGCATGAGTCCGTGTGTGTCTTGCACACGTAATGTTCAAATGAAACATTAAGGCCCTTATGTACAAGCGAGAGTCCGTGTGTGTCTTGCACACGTACTGTTCAAATGATACATTAAGGCCCTTATGTACAAGCAAGAGTCCGTGTGTGTCTTGCACACGTACTGTTCAAATGATACATTAAGGCCCTTATGTACAAGCATGAGTCCGTGTGTGTCTTGCACACGTACTGTTCAAATGATACATTAAGGCCCTTATGTACAAACGAGAGTCCGTGTGTGTCTTGCACACGTACTGTTCAAATGATACATTAAGGCCCTTATGTACAAGCAAGAGTCCGTGTGTGTCTTGCACACGTACTGTTCAAATGATACATTAAGGCCCTTATGTACAAGCGAGAGTCCGTGTGTCTTGCACAGTCTCGGAATGGCACTATCTCGAACACATGTTGAACGTGTCCGTCGATTTCTTTTACACAGAAGGACGTGTCCAAGATTTTTTTTACACTGAAGAACGCGTTCTTTTTTTTTTTTACATTCAAGAACGCGTCCAGGCTTTCTACACTGGTGTCTTCATAACTCAAATACCTTAATGACCCTTGACCTCAAAAAGCCCATTATACAACTAGCAAACTGAACGACTCAACAACCCTTCAGTGCCAACCAATAACAACACACCAACAGTTTTAGACGATTAGAATATTTCTAAATCTATATTATAGCCACGTAACTCGCTTCTATGAAAGAGGGTACACTCGCCCCCCCCCCCCCCCCCCCCCCAATTCGAGGTTCAAAGATCTGCTTGAAGTAGGTTCGCCCCGGAGGTAAACACGGCAAGAGGCCTTCATATACCTCAACGACCCTTAATCATCTTTGCCCATTAGCGAGGCAATGACATAACCCACCCCCCCCACTCCCCCCCACACACCCCCACCCACCCACCCCCCACCCACTCCCTTCCCCCCCCCCACACCCACACACACCCACCCACCCACCCACTGTGGAGGAGGAGGAGGAGGTGGGAGGACTGTGAAGCGTATCTCTTTCGTCAACCTAATACGGACCTCCCATAATATGGCTCTTTTTTAACATAGTTCCATCTGCTACACAAAGTTAATCTCGCCCAGTCCACTCTGGTTCTATCCCATGTAAGTTAAAGTCTAATATAACTCGATCTAATAGATCTTAGTCCAATATGGTTCGACCTAACATAGCTCAGTCTAATATGGCTCGATCTAACATAGCTCAGTCCAACACAGCTCGGTCTAACATAGCTCGGTCCAACATAGCTCGGTCCAACATAGCTCGGTCCAACATAGCTCGGTCTAACACAGCTCAATCTAACATAGCTGAGTCCAATATAGATCGATCTAACACAGCTCGGTCCAACATACTAGATCTAACATAGCTCAGTCCAACATACTAGATCTAACATAGCTCAGTCCAATATAGATCGATCTAACATAGCTCAGTCCAACACAGCTCGATATAACATAGCTCCATCTCATATAGTTCAGTCCAACATAGCTCGATCTAATATGGTTCGATCTCGCGCCATACAACTCTTAACACAGCTCGATGCACCATGGCCCATCTTAACACAGCTCAGCCTAATACAGCTATATCTAACATAGCTCATCTTAACACAGCACTCTAATGCTGCTGTACTGTGACATGAAGGGGACGCATGAAGCCGCAAATAACGCCCCCTTTTGCTCGAACACACACACACACACACACACACACACACACACACATTCACAGTCTCGAGGGCACCTCTCTAGCCCCACCGCCCGGCCTTAACCCTGTGGCTACACTTTACACTGATTATGAAAGACCATACTCAAGCAGTTTGCACGAGACGTACCTGATGATGCAGCAAACAGCTGATATACGCAACAAAAAATAGGTAATTGGCACAAGTAAACAGCCGATACACGCAACAAACAGTAGGTCAGTGGCACAGTAAACAGCCGATACATGCAACAAACAATAGGCACGTGGCACAGCAAACAGCTGACGAAGGCAATAAACAATAGGTCAAAGGCAGAGCAAACAACCGATAATTAGCAACATCATGAAGGCAATTGGGTACACAGTATAATGATGCAGACCTGGAATAGGCAGAGGAGGTGGGAGGAGGGAAGAGGAGGAAGAAGAGGAGGTGGGAGGAGGGAAGAGGAGGAGGTGGGAGGAGGGAAGAGGAGGAAGAAGAGGAGGTGGGAGGAGGGAAGAAGAGGAGGAGGAGGTGGGAGGAGAAGGACGAACAGCCATCATTGAACAAGAAAAAAAAAAAAGAAAAAGGACTTCCAATCCAAAGCAGAACTCAAACTGACGACTTTTCTCAACCTTCTCTTGACCCACTACCTAGAAAACGGACCATCGCACATGTGTATGATCACCGGGGAAGCGAGCCAGTCACTAACGAACCAATACATCATCACGGTTCAATGAGCCAAAAAGCACCTTCAAGGTATGCGACCCAACTCACTAGGTCCTTCCCACACAGTAATCGACCCCTCCCTCATAATACACGTGGCAGGATCTTCCTCAACGCCTCGTCATCACAGGGCTTCGGGGCTTCTGTTCCAGGACCAGACTCCTGGAACGCTGGTCTCTCGAAAAAAAAGAGAACTCGAAAACGTCAAGAAGAACCCGTCCAGTCTGTTCCAGGACCAGACTCCAGTAACGCTTTCCCAAAGAGCTGTAAACCATCATTAAGAACCCGTCCAAGCATTCTGTTCCAGAACCAGATTCCTGGAACACTGCCTTACCAAAATAACTGCAAGACGTCATGAAAGGACACCCATACAATCTCTTCCAGGACCAGACTCCTGGAACACTGTCTTTCTAAAAACTGCAAAGCATCATTAAAGAACTCGCTCATGTATTCTACTCCTGGACCAGATTCCTGGAATAATGTCTTTCTAAAATAACTGCAAAATTTTATGAAGATTTGGCCCATACATCCAGTTCCAGGACCAGATTCCTGGAACACTATTTCGAAAAGAACAGCAGAACGTCATGGACGACTCGCCTATGAATTCTGTTCCATAACCAGACTCCTGGAACACTGTCTTCCTAAAAACTGCAAAGCACTATTAAAAACTCGCCCATTCATTCTGTTCCAGGACTCAATTCCTGGAACACTCTTTTTCCATAGGAACTACAAAACAGCGTTAGGATCCCTTTCCCTTCCCCCCCCCCCCCCCCCATCGTAAAGTATACGTAAGGTAAGGTAAGGTCCCAGACCCAGCTGTGTGGGAGGGGTAGAAGACCTCCCAAACCATCGTAAGGTAAGGTCTAAGACCCAGATGTTGGGGGTAGAAGACCTCCGAAACCATCGTAAGGTATACGTAAGATAAGGCAAGGTCCCAGACCCCAGCTGTGAGGGGTAGAAGACCTCCGAAACCATCATAAGGTATACGTAAGGTAAGGTAAGGTCCCAGACCCAGCTCTGTGGGGGGTAGAAGACCTCCGAAACCATCATAAGGTATACGTAAGGTAAGGTAAGGTCCCAGACCCAGCTGTGGTGGGGTGGTAGAAGACTTCTGGAAGAAACCATAGCAGGTGGCATCATATCCTAGCAACGCTTTGTCTGGCGATACAATCAAGAACGACCCGGTGGGGAGGCGAGTGCGAGATGCCAAGGGGAGGGGGCAGGCAGGATGGTCGTGAGGCCGACGGTAATGTAATAAGCACAACGCACACGCCTCCCAACCCTCAACTCGCTTCACCCTGGCTCGTATTACAAAGCAGAAAGTGCTATAAATACAGACACAGGGCCCCGGCACCGCTGAGGCTAAATAACGTAAAGAAATGATGGAGTCTTATGTCATATTATGTCCTATTACAAAGGGATGAGGGGGAAAGTGAGGGTGGGATGGCAACGTATATGGGAAGGAGCCGTGTCGAGGAGGTTATTAAATATACGTTTAAAGATTAGTGGGAAAGGTTAAATGGTTCGTCCCTGGAGGAGAGCAGGGGTCGTGCACTGACGATATGCTCACTCAGGAGAGAGAGAGAGAGAGAGAGAGAGAGAGAGAGAGGTTGTTTTACGACCCCACTGAGGAAGAAGGTACGACCCCACTGATCACGAAGGTATGAACCAACTAAAAACGACGGTACGACCCCACTGAGGACGAAGGTACGACACCACTGATCACGAGGGTGTGACCCAACTAAAAACGACGGTACGACCCGACTGAGGAAGAAGGTACGACCCCACTGAGGAAGAAGGTACGACCCCACTCACCATGACGGTACGTCCTCACTCAGCAAGACTGTACGACCCCAATGACCACGACGGCACGACCCCACTGAGCACGACCCCACTGAGCAAGACGGTACTACCCCACTGAGCACGACGGTACGACCCCACCGAATACGACGGTGAGACACCATTCAGCACACGACCCTAAGGTCACAGAAAGCCAGACTACCACATCATCCAAGGGGGTCGGTCCCCTCGTGCTCAAAGGTGGGGTCGTGGTGGCGTGGCGGCACTGTTGGTGATGATGATGGCGTGGTGATGATGATGGCGTGGTGGTGATGATGGCGTGGTGGTGATGATGATGGCGTGGTCGTCGTTAAAGATGACGCAACGACTGTGTGTGTGGGGGGGGGGGGGTGTTAAGGGAGGCTGGGGAGGTAACAGTACGTGGGTATTATACTTCCCACAGTAAAGAGGAGGTAACACCGCTGCTATATAAACCAGGCGATGGCGTCTATCACTCGCTGATAGACGAAGGAACACACACACACACACACACACAACGGTTCCCCAGTGTTAGAGTTTGCGTAAACTAAACCCAAGTGTATACCAACCCACGTACACAAGGGGAAGCTAAGGTGGTTTGTGTGCCCAAAGAAAGCAAACAAGACCAGGCGTGTTTCTCAGTGGGTATTTCACAGAGGGGGATGAATCGCTCGCAGGCATTTACATAATGTCACACTAGGGGACATAATCTCCCACTGTGGGAGTCCACTGGACATACTATCTCACTGTGGGAGTCTACTGAACATAATCTCCCACTGTGGTAATCCACTGAACATAATCTCCCACTGTGGTAATCCACTGAACATAATCTCCCACTGTGGGAGTTCACTGAACATACTCACTGTGGGAGTCCACTGAACATAATCTCCCACTGTGGGAGTCCACTGAACATAATCTCCCACTGTGGGAGTCCACTGAACATACTCTCCCACTGTGGGAGTCCACTGAACATAATCTCCCACTGTGGGATCCACTGAACATACTCTCCCAGGGGGGTCCACTGAACATACTCTCCATTTTGGGGGTCCATGAACATAAATCTCCATGTGGGATCCATGAATAAATCTCCCCCTGTGGGATCCACTGAACAATCTTTCCCCCTGTGGGAAGATATTTGATAGATTTTTTACTTTCTAAATTGAAAGATATTTGATAGATTTTTTACTTTCTAAATCTTAAGATATTTGATAGATTTTTTACTTTCTAAATTGAAAGATATTTGATAGATTTTTTACTTTCTAAATTGAAAGATATTTGATAGATTTTTTACTTTCTAAATTGAAAGATATTTGATAGATTTTTTACTTTCTAAATTGAAAGATATTTGATAGATTTTTTACTTTCTAAATTGAAAGATATTTGATAGATTTTTTACTTTCTAAATTGAAAGATATTTGATAGATTTTCACTTTCAAAATGTGAAGATATTTGATAGATTTTTTACTTTCTAAATTGAAAGATATTTGATAGATTTTTTACTTTCTAAATTGAAAGATATTTGATAGATTTTTTACTTTCTAAATTGAAAGATATTTGATAGATTTTTTACTTTCTAAATTGAAAGATATTTGATAGATTTTTTACTTTCTAAATTGAAAGATATTTGATAGATTTTTTACTTTCTAAATTGAAAGATATTTGATAGATTTTTTACTTTCTAAATTGAAAGATATTTGATAGATTTTTTACTTTCTAAATTGAAAGATATTTGATAGATTTTTTACTTTCTAAATTGAAAGATATTTGATAGATTTTTTACTTTCTAAATTGAAAGATATTTGATAGATTTTTTACTTTCTAAATTGAAAGATATTTGATAGATTTTTTACTTTCTAAATTGAAAGATATTTGATAGATTTTTTACTTTCTAAATTGAAAGATATTTGATAGATTTTTTACTTTCTAAATTGAAAGATATTTGATAGATTTTTTACTTTCTAAATTGAAAGATATTTGATAGATTTTTTACTTTCTAAATTGAAAGATATTTGATAGATTTTTTACTTTCTAAATTGAAAGATATTTGATAGATTTTTTACTTTCTAAATTGAAAGATATTTGATAGATTTTTTACTTTCTAAATTGAAAGATATTTGATAGATTTTTTACTTTCTAAATTGAAAGATATTTGATAGATTTTTTACTTTCTAAATTGAAAGATATTTGATAGATTTTTTACTTTCTAAATTGAAAGATATTTGATAGATTTTTTACTTTCTAAATTGAAAGATATTTGATAGATTTTTTACTTTCTAAATTGAAAGATATTTGATAGATTTTTTACTTTCTAAATTGAAAGATATTTGATAGATTTTTTACTTTCTAAATTGAAAGATATTTGATAGATTTTTTACTTTCTAAATTGAAAGATATTTGATAGATTTTTTACTTTCTAAATTGAAAGATATTTGATAGATTTTTTACTTTCTAAATTGAAAGATATTTGATAGATTTTTTACTTTCTAAATTGAAAGATATTTGATAGATTTTTTACTTTCTAAATTGAAAGATATTTGATAGATTTTTTACTTTCTAAATTGAAAGATATTTGATAGATTTTTTACTTTCTAAATCTTAAGATATTTGATAGATTTTTTACTTTCTAAATTGAAAGATATTTGATAGATTTTTTACTTTCTAAATCTTAAGATATTTGATAGATTTTTTACTTTCTAAATTGAAAGATATTTGATAGATTTTTTACTTTCTAAATTGAAAGATATTTGATAGATTTTTTACTTTCTAAATTGAAAGATATTTGATAGATTTTTTACTTTCTAAATTGAAAGATATTTGATAGATTTTTTACTTTCTAAATTGAAAGATATTTGATAGATTTTTTACTTTCTAAATTGAAAGATATTTGATAGATTTTTTACTTTCTAAATTGAAAGATATTTGATAGATTTTTTACTTTCTAAATTGAAAGATATTTGATAGATTTTTTACTTTCTAAATTGAAAGATATTTGATAGATTTTTTACTTTCTAAATTGAAAGATATTTGATAGATTTTTTACTTTCTAAATTGAAAGATATTTGATAGATTTTTTACTTTCTAAATTGAAAGATATTTGATAGATTTTTTACTTTCTAAATTGAAAGATATTTGATAGATTTTTTACTTTCTAAATTGAAAGATATTTGATAGATTTTTTACTTTCTAAATTGAAAGATATTTGATAGATTTTTTACTTTCTAAATTGAAAGATATTTGATAGATTTTTTACTTTCTAAATTGAAAGATATTTGATAGATTTTTTACTTTCTAAATTGAAAGATATTTGATAGATTTTCACTTTCAAAATGTGAAGATATTTGATAGATTTTTTACTTTCTAAATTGAAAGATATTTGATAGATTTTTTACTTTCTAAATTGAAAGATATTTGATAGATTTTTTACTTTCTAAATTGAAAGATATTTGATAGATTTTTTACTTTCTAAATTGAAAGATATTTGATAGATTTTTTACTTTCTAAATTGAAAGATATTTGATAGATTTTTTACTTTCTAAATTGAAAGATATTTGATAGATTTTTTACTTTCTAAATCTTAAGATATTTGATAGATTTTTTACTTTCTAAATTGAAAGATATTTGATAGATTTTTTACTTTCTAAATTGAAAGATATTTGATAGATTTTTTACTTTCTAAATTGAAAGATATTTGATAGATTTTTTACTTTCTAAATTGAAAGATATTTGATAGATTTTTTACTTTCTAAATTGAAAGATATTTGATAGATTTTTTACTTTCTAAATTGAAAGATATTTGATAGATTTTTTACTTTCTAAATCTTAAGATATTTGATAGATTTTTTACTTTCTAAATTGAAAGATATTTGATAGATTTTTTACTTTCTAAATTGAAAGATATTTGATAGATTTTTTACTTTCTAAATTGAAAGATATTTGATAGATTTTCACTTTCAAAATGTGAAGATATTTGATAGATTTTTTACTTTCTAAATTGAAAGATATTTGATAGATTTTTTACTTTCTAAATTGAAAGATATTTGATAGATTTTTTACTTTCTAAATTGAAAGATATTTGATAGATTTTTTACTTTCTAAATTGAAAGATATTTGATAGATTTTTTACTTTCTAAATTGAAAGATATTTGATAGATTTTTTACTTTCTAAATTGAAAGATATTTGATAGATTTTTTACTTTCTAAATTGAAAGATATTTGATAGATTTTTTACTTTCTAAATTGAAAGATATTTGATAGATTTTTTACTTTCTAAATTGAAAGATATTTGATAGATTTTTTACTTTCTAAATTGAAAGATATTTGATAGATTTTTTACTTTCTAAATTGAAAGATATTTGATAGATTTTTTACTTTCTAAATTGAAAGATATTTGATAGATTTTTTACTTTCTAAATTGAAAGATATTTGATAGATTTTTTACTTTCTAAATTGAAAGATATTTGATAGATTTTTTACTTTCTAAATTGAAAGATATTTGATAGATTTTTTACTTTCTAAATTGAAAGATATTTGATAGATTTTTTACTTTCTAAATTGAAAGATATTTGATAGATTTTTTACTTTCTAAATTGAAAGATATTTGATAGATTTTTTACTTTCTAAATTGAAAGATATTTGATAGATTTTTTACTTTCAAAATTTGAAGATATTTGATAGATTTTTTTACTTTCTAAATCTTAAGATATTTGATAGATTTTTTTACTTTCTAAATTGAAAGATATTTGATAGATTTTCACTTTCAAAATGTGAAGATATTTGATAGGATTTTTTTTACTTTCTAAATTTGAAGATCCTGAATAGCTTTTTTGACTTTCTAGCTAAGGAAAGAGATAATCGACCACGATTATATTACGTGGCTGTTTAAGTCATAACTAACGATAAAAAGTAATAACAGCAAAGTGAAGGCTTTAACTTGGGCGAAATTACCTCCAGTTTGTAACGAAATGAACGCAACGGGGTCACACAAACTGACCCCCAAAATCTGCCCTTCCTTGACCTTTGACGGCGATCCACATAGAGAAAAAAAGAAAGGTCATCAATTAACCACTCCCTTGACCTCAATTTAAGGTCGGGGGGGTTAAGGTGATTAATACAGAGAGAGAGAGAGAGAGAGAGAGAGAGAGAGAGAGAGAGAGAGAGAGAGATGGAGGGGGCTGTTCATCCAGCACCCCACGGGGGCTCGATAAGGTCACAAGGTCACGGGGCTTACCTGAGCCAAAAAAGGGGGGATCGGGGCGGGGATTCAACACACGCTATATGCCGGCGAGGGTAAGGACCGGGGGTCAGTAACGTGGGGTCGAGTCACAAGCCAAGCAGGATGGCCATAGAACCGTTAGGTCTGCGTGGTCCGCTCGCTGACCTCCCTCCCTCCCTCCTCCTTTCTGGCCCCTTCCTCACCCCCCTCCCCACTCCTCTCCCCCATCCTTTTGGGGAGGATAGATGGTGGCTGTGGGGGTTGGGGGAGAGGAGGGGGGGTGACGGACGACGCATCGCCTCCCCCCCAGTCCAAGATCTCACTTTCTCTCCCCCTTCTTACCTCCCCGCGCTTACCTCCCTCAGAGACCGGGCTATAGCAAGGCAGGGACCACGCTATCCCCCCCCACTGACGACACTGGCCCCGCCTGGGGACTTCGAAGGCCCAACCCCGTCGTGGTCTTCTCCCTTCTCCCCCTCCTCCAATGGTCTCTCCCTCGATAATCTTCAGCGGTCTATCGATAAGGCCAAGAAAGCCTCCCCCCCCCCCCCGCCCAGCTCCCCCTCCTGACTTTTACACCGCTCTCCTTACGGCCTCCTACAGTATCAGTACTCAGCACTAAGGGGGGAGGGAAAAGGGGAAGAAGGGGGAAGGGGGAGGGAGAAGAGGGAGGGGGAGTGAGAAGGGGGAGGGGGAAGAGGTAGGAGGGAATGGGGAGGGAGGGAGGGAGAAGGGGAGTGAGAAGGGGGAGGGGAAGGGAGAAGGGGGAGGGGAAGGGAGAAGGGGGAGAGTGAGGGGGAGAGTGAGGGAGAAGGGGAAGGGGGGATTTCATTTGCATGATCTGCCTAACCTTGTCATTCCGGTGAGAACTCGACGCTTCGTCCGCCCGCTGGTACCAAAGCGAGAACCCGCCAGTACTGGGCTTCCAGGGGGACCTCTCTCTCTCTCTCTCTCTCTCTCTCTCTCTCTCTCTCTCTCTCTCTCTCTCAGTCGTCTCAGAGAAGCTCCAGCCTCATCTTACGCAAACGCAACCCGCCCTTTTTTTTTCTCCACCATCTCTCTCTTCTCCCAGAATCCGTATCCAGCCCCGCGTGTGGGGGAACACCTCCCTGGACGTCCACCTTCGAAGACGCCACTTTCTCCGACCCTGTAGGGGGTCACATCGGCCCTGAGGTATCACACACACACACACACACACACACACACACACACACACATACACACCAGCTGGGAGAAAGCAAGTGAGCCATCCCCCTCCACAGCCCCGTCTTGGGACCAGGGTCCGGCCAGCCTACCCTTAGCCAGCTACCCCAAGCCAGCCTACCCCAAGCCAGCCTACACCTAGCCAGCCTACACCTAGCCAGCCTACCCCTAGCCAGCCTACCCCTAGCCAGCCAACACCACCTCTGCTCACCCATGGTGTGTGAGGGGCGGCACAGCCCGCACCCAGGCCTTACGGAACCCTCATAACCAGGTTAGGTTAGGTGGAGACTTCAACACTGATAGATCCATACCGTGCCTAACATACCACGCCGTTCCTAACATGCCATGCCGTTCCTAACATGCCACACCGTTCCAAACATGTCACACAGTTCCTAACATGCCACACCGTTCCAAATATGCCACACCGTTCCTAACATACCACACCATTCCTAACATACCACACCATTCCTAACATACCACACCATTCGTAACATACCACACCATTCCTAACATACCACACCATATTCCTAACATATACAGTGTGATAAGCTATATTAGACCCTGAATATATGACATACCTTATTTTCTTCCTTTATAGCCTATTTACCAGGTGTGTGAGAGGCCGTTTGGATATATATATATATATATACCTAATCCTCTTTGACTGTAGCCAATTCAGCAGGTGTTTGGGGAGACCAGCAGTTGTGATGACCGTCTTTTAAACCAGGTGTACGAGGAGGGTTCAGCAAGCGAATAAGTGTGGCATTAGAGCAAGTGTGAGCCGGTAATACTCAAGTCAGAGATTTTTGACATGATTTTATTTTCCACGATTTTCCAATTTTTACGTGATTTTATTTCCACGATTTTTCTATTTTGACATGGTTCTATTTTCCACGATTTTTCTATTTTGACATGGTTCTATTTTCCACGATTTTTCTAGTTTTACATGATTTTATTTCCACGATTTTTCTATTTTTACATGATTTTATTTCCACGATTTTTCTACTTTTACATGATTTTATTTCCACGATTTTTCTACTTTTACATGATTTTATTTCCACGATTTTTCTACTTTTACATGATTTTATTTCCACGATTTTTCTATTTTTACATGATTTTATTTCCACGATTTTTCTATTTTTACATGATTTTATTTCCACGATTTTTCTACTTTTACATGATTTTATTTCCACGATTTTTCTACTTTTACATGATTCTATTTTCCACGATTTTTCTGTTTATACATGACTATTCTTATGATTTTTACGTTCTTTTTTTTACATGATTTTTATTAATGATTTTTTTTACACGATCTTTTTTTCTTTTTTATATATTTATACGCATTATTTTTGCCTCTAACTCAACCAAGTACACGTGGAAGGACGCTTCCTTGATTTGATAACCCACGTGCAAATGTTCCCGTAAGCCCATTAAAGAGTCTGGATAAAGGAAGGTTGCATATATATATATATCATCATTCATTATTATACTTTGTCGCTGTCACCCACGTTAGCGAGGTAGCGCAAGGAAACAGACGAAAGAATAGCCTAACCCACCCACATGTATATGCATACACGTCCACACACGCACATATACATACCTATACATTACAACGTATATATGTATATATACATACACAGACATATATATACACATGTACATAATTCATACTTGCTGCCTTTATTCATTCCCGTCGCCACCCCGCCACACATGAAATGACAACCCCCTTCCCTCGCATGCGCACGAGGTAGCTGTCATGTACAATGCACCGAAACCACAGCTCCCTTTCCACATCCAGGCTCCACAAAACTTTCCATGATTTACCCCAGACGCTTCACATGCCCTGGTTCAATCCATTGACAGCCCGTCGACCCCGGTATACCACATCGTTCCAATTCGCTCTTATCCTTGCACGCCTTTCATCCTCCTGCATGTTCTGGGCCCGATCGCTCAAAATCTTTTTCACTCCATCCTTCCACCTCCAATCTGGTCTCCCACTTCTCGTTCCCTCCACCTCTGACACATATATCCTCAATCTTTCATCACTTGTTCTCTTCATGTAACCAAACCATTTCAATACACCCTCTTCTGCTCTCTCAACCACTTTTTATTACCACACATCTCTCTTACCCTTTCTTTACTTACTCGATCAAATCACCTCATATCACATATTGCCCTCAAATATCTCATTTCCAACCCATCCAACCTCCTCCGAACAACCCTACCTACAGCCAACGCCTCGCAACCATATAACATTGTTGGAACTACTATTCCTTCAAACATACCCATTTTTGCTTTCCGAGATAATGTTCTCGTCTTCCACACATTCTTCAACGCTCCCAGAACTTTCACCCCCTCCCCCACCCTGTGACTCACTTCCGCTTCCATTGTTCCATCCGCTGCCAAATCCTTTCCCAGATATCTAAAACACTTCACTTCCTCCAGTTTTTCTCCAATCAAACTTACCTCCCAATTGACTAGTCCCTCAACCCTACTGTACCTAATAACTATTCTCTTATTCTCATTTACTCTCAGGTTTCTTCTTTCACACACTTTACCAAACTCAGTCACCAACTTCTGCAGTTTCTCACCCGAATCAGCCACTAGCGCTGTATCATCAACAAACAACTGACTCACTTCCCAGGCCCTTTCATCCACAACAGACTGCATACTTGCCCCTCTCTTCAAAACACTTGCATTCACCTCCCTAACAACCCCATCCATAAACAAATTAAATAACCATAGAGACATCACGCACCCCAGTCGCAAACCGACATTCACTGAAAACCAATCACTTTATATATATATATATATATATATATATATATATATATATATATATATATATATATATATATATATATATATTAGTGCATATGAACGCGCACTTTCATAGAACATACAAAACTTCAACGGCAGGAACCAAGTGTGATGTTGGGATCTAAATAACTGTTAAGTACTTCGCACCTGGTGATGAGGTGGATCGTCTACACGACACATGTGCCACATGCATAGAAAAATTACACGTCATATATAACTATGAACTCTTACTGAAGTGCGATTTTACCTTCACACCATCAAGACGGACAATCGATCATATATATATATATATATATATATATATATATATATATATATATATATATATATATATATATATATATATATATCAGAAAGAGAAGTGGTCCCAAGATTGATACCTGGGACACACCACTTGCTACACTTTCCCAACCACACACACACACACACACACAGGTGGGTTTCCACAACGAGCCAGAGCAGCTGCCAGAAATGCTGCTGTCATAACACACGCTGACGATCACTGTCTACAACGGGTGGGGTTAACAGGGGACTGGCAAACGGGCTTCCATCCTTTAAAACAGAACCGTTTGCTGTGGAACAATGTATATAAAACTCACTTCTCACTCGTCACTGAAAGCATGAAGCTAATCCTCCTTTAACATGACGATAATATACACTCGTGTCATACACAGACGACGGACGTGGGTGATGAGGAGGAAGGATCTATCCAAGATACGTGTAGGATCTCTCTCTCTCTCTCAGGACTTCTTCGCAGGACGGAGGGACTGGCTGCAAATCTACGCCTCCCGTAGATGAAGAAGTCGACACTAACGAGAGGGAGGGAAGGGGTCTTACACCTGCGTGTATCCGAACTATGACCATCCGGAAAGACTCGAGCAATTCAACATTATTTTTACAGCCAATGGGAAATGGACAAGTTACCCATTCATCTACGAACGTAATCACGCAAGATGTACAGGTATGTATACGACTGACGCACGCTGGTCAGCTACGGTAATTTACTACTCTGCTTAATATTCAATGAACAAAATTAACAAAATAAAATTTTTGCCTACAGGAAAAAAAATACATATCCTAAGACCACTCTTGTACTTGAACTGTTGCAAAATAATTCATGGCTCATTCCCGACATCCATTACGTGATGTGTGTGAGCATTACGGGCACAATGGTGTTTGAGCACGACGCCAGAGCCCTGAAGCAAGACGCTACGACCCTTGAAAACGACTGCGCGACCCTTGAACACGACGGTGCGACCCTTGAATACGACTGTACGACCCATGAACGCGACGGAGACCCTTAAACACTACGGTAAGACCCTAGAACACGACGGTGCGACCCTAGAACACGACGGTGCGACCCTTGAACACGACTGTACGGCCCATGAACACGATACGACCCTTGAGCACGACCATATGGCCCTTGAACAAAACGCTACGACCCTTTAACACAACGATACGGCCCTTAAACAAGATACGACCCTCGAACACGACGGCAAGACCCTCGAGCACGACCATACGACCCTTTGAACACAACGGAGCGGCCCTCGAACACAACGGTACGACCCCTCGAACACGACGGTACGACCCCCCCCCCCCCTCAACCACCAAAATCTCCCTATAGTAAACGTAAAGTCTACTGGTTACGTCGAGTTATGTAATTGAACCATTGGAGCCCAGTTCCTGGACCTTTTTTTTTTGCGTCCCGTTCTGTATCCTCTTCGCCCCCACGCCCCTCACAGGATGGGCGGCAGCGCACGCCAGATATATATATACGCCACACTTTATATACGCAACACCAACACGGACAAGTCACACATCAACAGCTAGACATAGATGTTGCCTGGAACACGCACGTAACACTAGGTGTTGCCTGGAACACGCATGTAACACTAGGTGTAGCCTGGAACACGCACGTAACACTAGGTGTTGCCTGGAACACGCACGTAACACTAGGTGTAGCCTGGAACACGCACGTAACACTAGGTGTAGCCTGGAACACGCACGTAACACTAGGTGTAGCCTGGAACACGCATGTAACACTAGGTGTAGCCTGGAACACGCACGTAACACTAGGTGTTGCCTGGAACACGCATGTAACACTAGGTGTAGCCTGGAACACGCACGTAACACTAGGTGTAGCCTGGAACACGCACGTAACACTAGGTGTAGCCTGGAACACGCACGTAACACTAGGTGTAGCTTGGAACACGCACGTAACACTAGGTGTTGCCTGGAACACGCACGTAACACTAGGTGTTGCCTGGAACACGCACGTAACACTAGGTGTTGCCTGGAACACGCACGTAACACTAGGTGTAGCCTGGAACACGCACGTAACACTAGGCGTAGCCTGGAACACGCACGTAACACTAGGCGTAGCCTGGAACACGCACGTAACACTAGGTGTAGCCTGGAACACGCACGTAACACTAGGTGTTGCCTGGAACACGCACGTAACACTAGGTGTAGCCTGGAACACGCACGTAACACTAGGCGTAGCCTGGAACACGCACGTAACACTAGGTGTAGCCTGGAACACGCATGTAACACTAGGTGTAGCCTGGAACACGCACGTAACACTAGGTGTTGCCTGGAACACGCATGTAACACTAGGTGTAGCCTGGAACACGCACGTAACACTAGGTGTAGCCTGGAACACGCACGTAACACTAGGTGTAGCTTGGAACACGCACGTAACACTAGGTGTTGCCTGGAACACGCACGTAACACTAGGTGTTGCCTGGAACACGCACGTAACACTAGGTGTAGCCTGGAACACGCACGTAACACTAGGTGTAGCCTGGAACACGCACGTAACACTAGGCGTAGCCTGGAACACGCACGTAACACTAGGCGTAGCCTGGAACACGCACGTAACACTAGGTGTAGCCTGGAACACGCACGTAACACTAGGTGTTGCCTGGAACACGCACGTAACACTAGGTGTAGCCTGGAACACGCACGTAACACTAGGTGTTGCCTGGAACACGCACGTAACACTAGGTGTAGCCTGGAACACGCACGTAACACTAGGTGTAGCCTGGAATACGCACGTAACACTAGGTGTAGCCTGGAACACGCACGTAACACTAGGTGTTGCCTGGAACACGCACGTAACACTAGGTGTTGCCTGGAACACTCATGTAACACTTGTAGTCCACGTTGGCAACTGCCGTTGAAATACAAGCAAAGAAAATACAAAAAAAAATCAAAAGCAAAAAGAGAGAGGAGGTGGTAATGGTGGGGTGTGTGGGTGGATACATACACAGTGCTGAAAAGAAAAATCAAAAGCGTGGTATTTCAAGACACGATAATGATTAAAATATATATATTATTATTTTGCTTTGTCGCTGTCTCCCGCGTTTGCGAGGTAGCGCAAGGAAACAGACGAAAGAAATGGCCCAACACCCACATACACATGTATATATATATATATATATATATATATATATATATATATATATATATATATATATATATATATATACATATATATATATTTTCGCATCAAAAATTTTAGGAATTTTTTGGAAACAATATGTGTGTGTGTGGAGACGAAAACCAAAAACTTGAAATTTTAAGACACACACACACACACACACACACACACACACACACACTATCGAATCGGAATTAAGATTTTTTATGGAGATATTGTGTAGAAAAAAATATCATGGAATTTTAAGGCGCGCTGCTGATCAAAGTTAATTCTTTCCACATAATTTCTTTTAGAATCACGAGTCTTCTGTTCATCCGTTCTACTGATGTAAAGAGAAGGAACAGAGAAAGGGGCCAGGTGAGGATATTCCCTCTAAGGCCCAGTCCTTTGTTCTTAACGCTACCTCGCTAATGCGGGAAATGGCGAATAGTATGAAAAAAAAAAAAAAAATATATATATATATATATATATATATATATATATATATATATATATATATATATATATATATATATATATGTGTGTGTGTGTGTGTGTGTGTGAGCGCGCGCGATCACGGGCGAACATACGAGGCGTTCTTTAAACACCTTTAAACCTATACACACGATCTAAAAAAATTTTAGGTTACTTAAAGAATAATTTGGTCTATATCCCCTGACACGTAATAACCTCTGACCTTAGCACAAGGCCCTAAATGCTATTGGATAACATTACGAAGCATATTTACATTCATCCCCCCCCCCCAATACTTGATCGCTGTTTCCCGCGTTCGCGAGGTAGCGCCAGGACGAAGAAAACGGGGGTCGCCGCCGCATCCGCTCACAACGATTCTTCCAGCTGTCACGTGTCATGCACGCGAACCACCTTCAGGCAAAATTAACGACGGGCGAGGCAAAAATGTGGGTCATGCGGAAAACCCATAAACCAGCTAACGACTGTTGGCAAGGCGAACGACCCATCCTCGTAGGGAGGGAATAGCACTGGTCGTTATGGTGGGTGGGGGGGGGGGGACGAGCCTGTTCACGACCTCACACTGGTCGTATGGTAGGGGAGGTTGGAGGCCAGCCTGTTCACGACCTCACACTGGTCGTATGGTAGGGGAGGTTGGAGGCCAGCCTGTTCACGACCTCACACTGGTGGTATGGTAGGGGAAGTGGGTGGGTTGGAGGCCAGCCTGTTCACGACTTCACACTGGTCGTATGGTAGGGGAGGTTGGAGGCCAACCTGTTCACGACCTCACACTGGTCGTATGGTAGGGGAGGTTGGAGGCCAACCTGTTCACGACCTCACACTGGTCGTATGGTAGGGGAGGTGGGTTGGAGGCCAGCCTGTTCACCACCTCATACTGGTCGTATGGTAGGGGAGGTTGGAGGCTAGCCTGTTCACGACCTCACACTGGTCGTATGGTAGGGGAGGTGGGTGGGTTGGAGGCCAGCCTGTTCACGACCTCACACTGGTCGTATGGTAGGGGAGGTGGGTTGGAGGCCAGCCTGTTCACGACCTCACACTGGTCGTATGGTAGGGGAGGTGGGTTGGAGGCCAGCGTGTTCACGACCTCACACTGGTCGTATGGTAGGGGAGGTTGGAGGCCAGCCTGTTCACGACCTCACACTGGTGGTATGGTAGGGGAGGTGGGTGGGTTGGAGGCCAGCCTGTTCACGACCTCACACTGGTCGTATGGTAGGGGAGGTTGGAGGCCAGCCTGTTCACGACCTCACACTGGTGGTATGGTAGGGGAGGTGGGTGGGTTGGAGGCCAGCCTGTTCACGACCTCACACTGGTCGTATGGTAGGGGAGGTGGGTTGGAGGCCAGCCTGTTCACGACCTCACACTGGTCGTATGGTAGGGGAGGTGGGTTGGAGGCCAGCCTGTTCACGACCTCACCCTGGTCGTATGGTAGGGGAGGTGGGTTGGAGGCCAGCCTGTTCACGACCTCACACTGGTCGTATGGTAGGGGAGGTGGGTTGGAGGCCAGCCTGTTCACGACCTCACACTGGTCGTATGGTAGGGGAGGTGGGTTGGAGGCCAGCCTGTTCACGACCTCACCCTGGTCGTATGGTAGGGGAGGTGGGTTGGAGGCCAGCCTGTTCACGACCTCACACTGGTCGTATGGTGATCACGAGTGTAGATTCCTCCCCCCCCCCCCCCCCCCCCGTAACACACACACACACACACACACACACACACACACACAAGAGCACACAGACAGGCAGGGAGGGAGGCTCGTCGTTCGTACAAACCCCCCGCCTCCCCCGTAACTCATCAGGGATCAGCCACCCTACCCAGAGAAATTAGGAACAAAATCGCAGGCAAACGACCGTAGCGAAAACGAGAGCCGGGGACCTTGTGCAAATTGCAATATCTGCACCAAACGAGGCCCCTGGGGTGGGTGGGTGAGGTGAGGTGTCGGAATTATGACCCCACACTTGTGTTCTGCAAAATTTAATTCCACGGGTAAATTGCACTTCAAAAGTACAAAAAAACAAAAAAATTATCAAACGTCATCGCCAAAAGGCGTTGGAGAGCCTGCGAGTTTGGAATGTGGCTAAATGAGAAGGGAAAAGTATATCATATATATATATATATATATATATATATATATATATATATATATATATATATATATATATATATATATTATATATATATATATTTTCCTGAGTTCGCGGGGAAAATGAAACACGAAAAGTTCCCAAGTGCACTTTCGTGCAATAATCACATCATCAGGGGAGACACAAGAGAGAAATATAATAGTCAGTTGATATACATCGAAGAGACGAAGCTAGAACGCCATTTGGTAAACAAGTGATTGTCCACGCGCAAAACTGCGATCCTTTCCAATATATATATATATATATATATATATATATATATATATATATATATATATATATATATATATATATATATAATTTGTGTGTGTATGTAATACTACCCTCCAACAGGAAGGATTCGAACCCGGGACCTTTTGCATGGTAGCTGGGAACGCGCCCAATAATGTGACGCAAAATACAAAAGCAAATTAAGCTTTTTTTTTCGTACGCCAGTGTAACACGGTGGGGATGGGGGGGCGAGGGGCCTCCTCCCCTGATCTTCAACACGGGTGAACAAAGCTCCTCTGTTCATCAGTATACCATAAGGGAGGCGTGTCTGGACTCATGACACAGGCAGCCAAATCCTGCATTCCGGCGTAGCGTGGGACGTGACCCCTAACATAACACAACTAGGTCCTCCTGAACAATATAACATGGGAGGTCTTTCCAAGCTATAACATAGGGAAAAGAAATCTGGCCATAACAACATAGGAGATCTCTCTGGGGTCTAACACAGCCAACCCCTTCATACCAACATGGCAGATCTCTCTGGTCTCTAACACAGCCAACCAACCCCTTCATACCAACATGGCAGATCTCTCTGGGCTCTAACATAGCCAACCAACCCCTTCATACCAACACGGCGGATCTCTCTTGTCTCTAACACAGCCAACCAACCCTTTCATACCAACATGGCAGATCTCTCTGGGCTCTAACATAACCAACCAACCCCTTCATACCAACATGGCAGATCTCTCTGGTCTCTAACATAGCCAACCAACCCTTTCATACCAACATGGCAGATCTCTCTGGGCTCTAACATAACCAACCAACCCCTTCATACCAACATGGCAGATCTCTCTGGTCTCTAACATAGCCAACCAACCCTTTCATACCAACATGGCAGATCTCTCTGGGCTCAAACATAGCCAACCAACCCCTTCACACCAACATGGTAGATCTCTCTGGGCTCTAACATAGCCAACCAACCCCTTCATACCAACATGGCAGATTTCTCTGGGCTCTAACACAGCCAACCAACCCCTTCATACCAACATGGCAGATCTCTCTGGGCTCTAACATAGCCAACCAACCCTTTCATACCAACATGGCAGATCTCTCTGGGCTCTAACATAGCCAACCAACCCTTTCATACCAACACGGCGGATCTCTCTTGTCTCTAACACAGCCAACCAACCCTTTCATACCAACATGGCAGATCTCTCTGGTCTCTAACATAGCCAACCAACCCCTTCATACCAACATGGCAGATCTCTCTGGTCTCTAACATAGCCAACCAACCCCTTCATACCAACATGGTAGATCTCTCTAGGCTATAACACAGGCAACAAAGCACCTTCCTTGACCCTCCAAACAGCTGAACAGACCCATGCATCAACTATGTTCAACTTAACAAAGCGAAAAGCGGAACAGAAATATACAACTGAACGAAGCACTACCGGACGTACATCTATTTAACGAGGACCAACGGAGCGTGACGATACCGTACACGAGCGGTCCCTGAACTCTTCAAGTTCGCTGAACTTTTTGAACTCTCGCTGAACATTTTGAACCCTTGTTGAACTCCCGTGTTGATGAACGCAAGGGCCGTCGAGAGAGCGGAGGCTGTGTGCGAAAGCAAAGGCTCTCGAACATGGAACTGCTGAACGTGAAGTGTACCATTAGCCAATTTACCCAATCATAAAAAAATATCTGAAAAAATGTTCAAAAATTCGCCCGAGAGAGAAAAAAAACTTTGGGTGGGGGTTAAGCCCATTTGTCATGAATCTCGGTCTGTTGAGCTGTTGGTGTCTGCAGTCCGCATGCGTCCAAGTCGATCCAAGGGATCATTTCCAAGGATTGAAAGTCCACCCTGACACAGACTGGGTCCCAAAGTGGTGCAGAAGGACAACCACATCAAATCCTCCTCCTCCTCCATCCCACTAGAATGTACAAACACTTCCATCACGATAGAATGATGAAGAGCTGAGGTGAGCTTTCCTTTTTTCCCCACGACACTACAATGGAAATCATTTTCCATCATTTCCCCTTCAACAACTTCCATCACGATAGAATGATGAAGAGCTGAGCTTTCCTTTTTCCCCCACGACACTAGAATGGAGATCATTTTCCATCATTTCCCCTCAAACACTTCCATCACGATAGAATGATGAAGAGCTGAGGTGAGCTTTCCTTTTTTCCCCACGACACTAGAATGGAAATCATTTTCCATCATTTCCCTTCAAACACTTCCATCACGATAGAATGAAGAAGAGCTGAGCTTTCCTTTTTTTTCCCCACGACACTAGAATGGAGATCATTTTCCATCATTTCCCCTCAAACACTTCCATCACGATAGAATGATGAAGAGCTGAGATGAGCTTTCCTTTTTCCCCCACGACACTAGAATGGAAATCATTTTCCATCATTTCCCTTCAAACACTTCCATCACGATAGAATGAAGAAGAGCTGAGCTTTCCTTTTTTTCCCCACGACACTAGAATGGAGATCATTTTCCATCATTTCCCCTCAAACACTTCCATCACGATAGAATGATGAAGAGCTGAGGTGAGCTTTCCTTTTTCCCCCACGACACTAGAATGGAAATCATTTTCCATCATTTCCCCTCAAACACTTCCATCACGATAGAATGATGAAGAGCTGAGGTGAGCTTTCCTTTTTTCCCCACGACACTAGAATGGAAATCATTTTCCATCATTTCCCCTCAAACACTTCCATCACGATAGAATGATGAAGGGCTGAGGTGAGCTTTCCTTTTTTCCCCACGACACTACAATGGAAATCATTTTCCATCATTTCCCCTCAAACACTTCCATCACGATAGAATGATGAAGGGCTGAGGTGAGCTTTCCTTTTTTCCCCACGACACTACAATGGAAATCATTTTCCATCATTTCCCCTCAAACACTTCCATCACGATAGAATGATGAAGGTCTGAGGTGAGCTTTCCTTTATTCCCCACGACACTAGAATGGAAATCATTTTCCATCATTTCCCCTCCCTCCTCCCCTCACCGCAACTACTCCTCTCTCTCACCCAAAAGGCCTGCCTTCCTAGAAATATAATTACCACACACACGCAGAAAAAAAAGTATGACATGGAATTAAGCTACACACTTGTTAAAAAGAGACTTTTTACGGTAAAATAGCGGTGTGTGAACGGATTAAAATGACTGAGGACACGATTAACACACACACACACACACACACACACACACACACACACACACACACACACACAGAGTTAAGATGAAAATCTATGATGATTTTTTTGAGAGATGGGGTGTATACCCCCAATTAAGTGTATATTAGCAAACACTTACCCCCCCCATACGGTACAACTGGGTAACTACACAGACTAATTAGGGTGCTTTCCATATCAAGGCGGACAATAGGCACCATTGCTCAATATATATATATATATATTCATCCATATATGGCCTGTAAAAATTATATCAATACATTTGACGCCACTGTATCAAAGGATATAAAAGGTGGATGGTCATACTGCATCACATTGAAATGGAAGCCTACTCCATCACTTGAAAAATCTAGTAACTTGACTGACAGGGCCAAGTTACAGTGTTAGTTATGGCAAGTTACAGCGTTAGTTATAGCAAGTTACACTGCTAGTTAAGGCAAGTTACAGTGTTAGTTATGGCAAGTTACAGTGTTAGTTATGGCAAGTTACACTGTTAGTTATGGCAAGTTACAGTGTTAGTTAAGGCAATTTACAGTGTTAGTTATAGCAAGTTACAGTGTTAGTTATGGCAAGTTACAGTGTTAGTTAAGGCAAGTTACAGTGTTAGTTACGGCAAGTTACAATATTAGTTAAGGCAAGTTACAGTGTTATTTATGGCAAGTTACACTGTTAGTTATGGCAAGTTACAGTGTTAGTTAAGGCAATTTACAGTGTTAGTTATAGCAAGGTATAGAGTTAGTTAAGGCAAGTTACAGTGTTAGTTACGGCAAGTTACAGTGTTAGTTATGGCAAGTTACACTGTTAGGTCAAATGTATATAGCTATAAGTTATTCCAATATCATTACCCATCGGTGACGTAATCTTGGATATTGTATACAGAGATATGTGCGTTACCGGACTCCGCCCGCACGAATGACGCCTAGCCGTAAAGAGGCTTCGTACTCCAAAAGGGGCATCACCAGTCCCCCTGCTACTGATTGCAGCGCATTCTTGAAGCCGCAAGCTGGCCTCACAGAAGAGATCCCGTGGTTACACAACTGACTGATAAATAGCGAATGAACACAATTGGATATTTGTGCTATATGGGTCTCTGGTCCAGGCTCTCTCTTGCCGCAGCCATTAGACCAACATCATACCGACCGCAAGCGGCCTGGTGAGGTACACACAAGGAGGATTTTGTACAGTTATCTGTACGCATGCGGTGGCTAGCCGCATCTATCCATTATCTATCTATTTCAACTACTGTCATCACACACAGAGAGAATTATCCCCATTCCTTGTCGTCATTAAAAAGCACGCATCACAAGACCTCAAAACTCGGCTTCATGAGCCGGTGTGTGTGGACAAGATCACGAGAGAGAGAGAGAGAGAGAGAGAGAGAGAGAGAGAGAGAGAGAGAGAGAGAGAGAGAAAGAGAGAGAGAGAGAGAGAGAGAGAGAGAGAGAGAGAGAGAGAGAGAGAGAGAGAGAGAGAATGATAGAGCGAGCGAGTGAGAGATAGAGTGAGCGAGCGAGCAAGCGAGAGAGAGAGAGAGAGAGAGAGAGAGAGAGAGAGAGAGAGAGAGAGAGAGAGAGAGAGAGAGAGACAGACAGAAACGGATTCTCTCATATGCATAAAATGATCGAAATGACAACAAACGTCCCATGTTGGTATGAAGGGGTTGGTTGGCTGTGTTAGAGCCCAGAGAGATCTGCCATGTTGGTATGAAGGGGTTGGTTGGCTATGTTAGAGCCCAGAGAGATCTGCCATGTTGGTATGAAGGGGTTGGTTGGCTATGTTAGAGCCCAGAGAGATCTGGCATGTTGGTATGAAGGGGTTAGTTGGCTGTGTTAGAGGGGTGGATGGGGGGGCATTTGGTATTCAACGCAGTCCAGCGGGATTAAATTTCCTTTACCGGCAAGAGATTCTTATCTACAAGATAACGGCTGAAGCAGGTAATAACAGTTTAATTGTGCCGGGATACGAGGCATTCATTTCTTTCTTGTACGAGGCATTCACTCCTTTCTTTTTCTTTCTTTCTTGCTCTGCGAGGAGACCATGCCTTTATTTCCTTCTTTCTTTCTTTCTTTCTTTCTTTTGTACCCCCCCCCCTCTCCGTTGAGGACGACGGTACACGACCCTCAGGTACGACCACAGGGTACGACCACAGGGTACGACCTTAGGGTACGACGGTGTACCACACCTTCGGTACGACGGCTTGGCCTTTTGACTTAAGACTTCGGGGTCACAGGTCAGGCCAGCATACCCAAGAGTCGTACCGTCGTGCTCAAGGGTCGCACCGTCGTGCTCAAGGGCCGCACCGTCGTGCTCAAGGGCCGCACCGTCGTGCTCAAGGGTCGTACCGTCGTGCTCAAGGATCGTACCGTCGTGCTCAAGGATCGTACCGTCGTGCTCAAGGGCCGCACCGTCGTGCTCAAGGATCGTACCGTCGTGCTCAAGGGCCGCACCGTCGTGCTCAAGGATCGTACCGTCGTGCTCAAGGGTCGCATCGTCGTGGTCAAGGGCCGTACCGTCGTGCTCAAGGGTCGTACCGTCGTGCTCAAGGGCCGCACCGTCGTGCTCAAGGGTCGTACCGTCGTGCTCAAGAGTGCACTGGACAAGTACCTACACAGTGGACCAGACCAGCCAAGCTGTGGGTGGGGGACACCAGACCAGCCTGGCTGTGGGTGGGGGACACCAGACCAGCCAGGCTGTGGGTGGGGGACACCAGACCAGCCAGGCTGTGGGTGGGGGACACCAGACCAGCCAAGCTGTGGGTGGGGAGGCTATGTGGGGCCTGAGAGGAGTGTGAGGGGAGGGCTACGGCTGCTTCCAACGCCACGTCCTTGGTCAATGACCCAACCCCACACAGACTACACCGGGTACAGACCGGTTTATTATAAATCTATGCACAACGACAGGTGTGTTAATAGGGGGGAAAAATAATATCGTAAACATACGTTTTAAGAGTTACAATATAAATGTCTTCATTCACGATTTTATATATATATATATATATATATATATATATATATATATATATATATATATATATATATATATATATATATTTCTACGAGTCCACGGGGAAAATGAAACACGAAAAGTTCCCAAGTGCACTTTCGTGTAATAATCACATCATCAGGGGAGACACAAGAGAGAAATATAACAGTCAGTTGATATACATCAAAGAGACTAATCTAGGACGCCATTTGGTAAACATGCAATTGTCCAAAACGATACATAAAAACAGACAGACATAGAAAGATACCTGTAAACACACACAAACAGATAGCCAAGTATACGAACAGATAACCAGAGGAAAAAAAAAAAGAAAATCACTGTCATACACAATGCCCCGTGACAGCAGACGCTCCGCAATATGTCCAAACTCAATTAAATGGTCAATCACACTTGGACTACAACTCATCACGGACACGAGAACCCTGCCTGCCAATTCCCCACACTCGACCTCAGCCGCACAGTTTTCTCCACTTTCACCGCAGTTTTACAAATCCAATTCCTCAGCAGCGCTTTAAAACCCCAGCCTGAAGCGATTTGCCAAACAGCCAAAGACTGCCGGAAACGACCATATAACTTGCTGCTCATTAAGCTTGTATTTCGAAAACGGAAACGCAATATCATATATATATATATATATATATATATATATATATATATATATATATATATATATATATATATATATATATATTCATACTATTCGCCATCTCCCGCATTAGCCAGATAGCGTTAAGAACAGAGGAGTGAGCCTTAGAGGGTACATCCTTGCAGCTTAAGCCCACAGGCCTTAACAGCTTAAGCCCACAGGTCTTAACAGCTTAAGCCCACAGGTCTTAACAGCTTAAGCCCACAGGTCTTAACAGCTTAAGCCCACAGGTCTTAACAGCTTAAGCCCACAGGTCTTAACAGCTTCAGGCCACAGGTCTTAACAGCTTCAGGCCACAGGTCTTAACAGCTTCAGGCCACAGGTCCTAACAGCTTAAGGCCACAGGTCTTAGCAGCTTAAGCCCACAGGTCTTAACAGCTTCAGGCCACAGGTCTTAACAGCTTCAGGCCACAGGTCTTAACAGCTTCAGGCCAAAGGTCTTAACAGCTTCAGGCCACAGGTCCTAACAGCTTAAGGCCACAGGTCCTAACAGCTTAAGGCCACAGGTCTTAGCAGCTTAAGGCCATAGGTCTTAACAGCTTAAGGCCATAGGTCTTAACAGCTTAAGCCCACAGGTATTAACAGCTTAGGCCCACAGGTCTTAACAGCTTAAGGCCACAGGTCCTAACAGCTTAAGGCCATAGGTCCTAACAGCTTAAGGCCACAGGTCTTAGCAGCTTAAGGCCATAGGTCTTAACAGCTTAAGGCCATAGGTCTTAACAGCTTAAGCCCACAGGTATTAACAGCTTAGGCCCACAGGTCTTAACAGCTTAAGGCCACAGGTCCTAACAGCTTAAGGCCACAGGTCTTAGCAGCTTAAGGCCATAGGTCTTAACAGCTTAAGGCCACAGGTCCTAACAGCTTAAGGCCACAGGTCCTAACAGCTTAAGGCCACAGGTCCTAACAGCTTAAGGCCACAGGTCTTAGCAGCTTAAGGCCATAGGTCTTAACAGCTTAAGGCCATAGGTCTTAACAGCTTAAGGCCACAGGTCCTAACAGCTTAAGGCCACAGGTCTTAGCAGCTTAAGGCCATAGGTCTTAACAGCTTAAGGCCACAGGTCCTAACAGCTTAAGGCCACAGGTCCTAACAGCTTAAGGCCACAGGTCTTAGCAGCTTAAGGCCATAGGTCTTAACAGCTTAAGGCCATAGGTCTTAACAGCTTAAGGCCATAGGTCTTAACAGCTTAAGCCCACAGGTATTAACAGCTTAGGCCCACAGGTCTTAACAGCTTAAGGCCACAGGTCCTAACAGCTTAAGGCCACAGGTCTTAGCAGCTTAAGGCCATAGGTCTTAACAGCTTAAGCCCACAGGTATTAACAGCTTAAGGCCACAGGTCTTAACAGCTTAAGGCCACAGGTCTTAACAGCTTAAGGCCACAGGTCTTAACAGCTTAAGGCCACAGGTCTTAACAGCTTAAGCCCACAGGTCTTAACAGTTTAAGCCCACAGGTCTTAACAGCTTAAGCCCAGAGGTCTTAGCAGCTTAAGGCCACAGTGGAGGCCATTGGGTATGTATGCTTAGCGAAGCCACTCCCGGGCACATTACGCAGAAAAGGGGGAGCGGGATCCATGCACGGACACGCGCGCACCGCTCCATCTCACGTTATAAAACCTCGAGTCCCGGATGTTGTTCGTACGCTCGTTGAGCCCGCTAAATGCGCGCGGCTTAACTCCACGGACAGCTTAGATCGCATAATCTACCGCGCATGGAAAGCGAGGGGAGAGTTCCGGCCCCTGACGAGGAAGAGAGAGAGACAGATCACTCTCTCTCTCTCTCTCTCTCTCTCTCTCTCTTTAAGGACGAGGCCAAAATACAGCGAGGCCGCCAACGGTAACAAGAGCCCGCCCCCATCCACTACACGTAGCGATGTCTCGAATACTACGGAGGTGGGGTAGGGTAGCGAGGCCACCGGTTAAACGAGGCGAGGACACGGGAGGCGAGACCGCTCCGGTTAGAGAGAGAGAGAGAGAGAGAGAGAGAGAGAGAGAGAGAGAGAGAGAGAGAGAGAGAGAGAAAGAGAGAGAGAGAGAATTACTCGCGCCACTTCCGGTTTAAAATGCAGACGCTCTGGTCCACCTGCCATCGTTTCCTGACGACCGTGGTACACTGGGAGGGACCCAGCCCCGTATAACACGCGCTTCCTGGTGCAGCCAGCGAGAGAGAGAGAGAGAGAGAGAGAGAGAGAGAGAGAGAGAGAGAGAGAGAGAGAGAGAGAGAGAGAGAGAATATGTGCTCGCCTGCGCCACGGTGGCACCGTCGCCTTCTCCTTGCTCTGAGCCACAGCCGATCTTTTCTTCCCTCCCCCCACAGCGAAAAATATGGATTAGACTTACACTCTGAATTAGGCCTTTGAATTTAGAAATCGGGAAATATTCCAATTAACAAGACGTACAACAGTGCGAGACCACGGCTAGAAAACGGCAGTTAGGGTGCCAGGATGCACGACCCTTACACTGTGTATATTACGGTGTTGATGTATAAACTGGCCAGTGAACAGCCCCACAAACTGTGTGTATAGATAACGGTGTTGATGTATAAAGTGGCCGGTGAACAGCCCCACAAACTGTGTGTATTACGGTGTTGATGTATAAACTGGCCGGTGAACAGCCCCACAAACTGTGTGTATTACGGTGTTGATGTATAAACTGGCCAGTGAACTGCCCCACAAACTGTGTGTATAGGTAACGGTGTTGATGTATAAACTGGCCGGTGAACAGCCCCACAAACTGTGTATATTACGGTGTTGATGTATAAACTGGCCGGTGAACTGCCCCACAAACTGTGTATAGGAAACGGTGTTGATGTATAAAGTGGCCGGTGAACAGCCCCACAAACTGTGTATATTACGGTGTTGATGCATAAACTGGCCGGTGAACTGCCCCACAAACTGTGCATAGGAAACGGAGTTGATGTATAAACTGGCCGGTGAACAGCCCCACAAACTATGTATAGAAAACGGTGTTAATGTATAAACTGGCCGGTGAACAGCCCCCACCGTACTCAAGAGCCCATAACCAGCTACGGAAATCATGTTCAAGTTAAATACAGGCAGATCAGACTGCGCATTCCTTGCGCAGTCGCGACACTGGTGCGCACGAGCGGTAGCTATACCGCGCAACGTGTGGCCAGCACTAACGGGCCAAAATAAGTAACGAAACTGGCACTTGTGTAAAGAAATCGTTGGTATCAAAGACACTTAAATTTCCGTTCGCTGCAAGACGGTGTGTGTGTGTGTGTGTGTGTGTGTGTGTGTGTGTGTGTGTGTGTGTAGGGGGGGGGAGTCATTTATCAATATTGCAAGGCTTTAGGCTATTAATAGACAACACAAGGAGTGTTTGCTGGTAAATCCAGCAGCTGCAACATCATGCGCAGTTCGCTACGTAAACAGGACGCCGTAACGTATATTACGTTGTCAATAAAACGAGAATAAATGATTAAACACTGTAAAAAAAAAAACATTAATCTGGAACACTAAAACGGGTGTGTTTGAACTTGTCATAGTGTATAAATGACGTTATCAAATCCCGTGCATTTACGGTATAAATGTGTGTACGTAAATATTTATATTTAATGTTCAAGTAAATACATTTCGATATTGACTGTGGTCGGCACATCATTTTCTGTTCGTGTGTGTGTGTGTGTGTGGGGGGGGGGGGGGAGGAGGACGCTTTGCTGAACGGGTCGTGTTAACAGACAAAGATGCATCCAGTGAATTACACTGTCGAGGTACATAGAGGTGCTCCCCCTTTAATCTCAGCCCCGATCTTCGTTTTCTATTTAAGATACATATGTATACACTGGTATGAACCCCACAGACCACAAGTCTCCCTCCTTGAACCACTCCTTACCTTCACGTCCACCTTCCCGAACCACTATCTTCACGTTCTCCTTGAACCACTCCTCATCTTCACGTCCTCCTCCTTGAACCACTCATTATCTTCATGTCCTCCTCCTTTGAACCACTCCTCATCTTCACGTCCTCCTCCTTGAACCACTCCTTATCTTCATGTCCTCCTTTGAGCCACTCTTTATCTTCACGTCCTCCTCCTTTGAACCACTCATCTTCACGTCCTCCTCCTTGAACCACTCCTTATCTTCATGTCCTTCTCCTTTGAACCACTCCTTATCTTCACGTCCTCCTCCCTTGATCCACTCCTTATCTTCACGTCCTCTTCCTCGAACCACTCCTCACCTTCATGTCCTTCTCCTTTGAACCACTCCTTATCTTCATGTCCTTCTCCTTTGAACCACTCCTTATCTTCATGTCCTTCTCCTTTGAACCACTCCATATCTTCACGTCCTCTCGTGAAGCGAGCGCAGCGGGGCAGGTCTTCAACATCCACGGGGAAAGCCGATGCGCATCATCCCCTGCCGAGGTACTTGTCACTCCCCCTCCCTCAACTGCAGTCCACCCCTCCTCCACCTGCGCATCCCGTCGCAGTGGCCGACGAAACGCGCAGTGAAGCGCAGGGGGTCTTTCACCAGAGAGAGAGAGAGAGAGAGAGAGAGAGAATCTGATGGGTGGCTGGCTGGCTCGCCTTATGCAACAGGGTGGGCGAACGGCGCGCCGTACCGTTAACAGAGGCCGGTATGCAGAAGATTGAGGACTCCCCCTTGCCTCCTGCCTCCTCCTCCTCCTCTTCCCATACCCTTGCCTGGCGTGTCGAGCCGGGAGGCAACCAGCCTCCTTGTCACACTGACCTCAAGACGACCTATGGCTGGCTCACCCGCACCACCACCACCACACACACCACCCGCTGCCTTCCTCCTCCTCCTCCTCCTCCGTCCCGTCTCCCTCTCGCATGACCTTTCCCCTTCCACACTCACTCACTCACCCACCACAGTCTCTCTCTCTCTCTCTCTCTCTCTCTCTCTCTCTCTCTCTCTCTCTCTCTCTCTCTCAAATTCCTTTCGTCTACGCCTCCCTCTGGAGTTTCGACCTTCTACTCCCTTTCGTAGTGGCCTCTTCTTACGTCCCCCCCCACTGCATTCCCATACACCGTTTTCTTCTTAAGTTACTGACGATGGTTATCCACCCACACACTTGGATCCGTATTGCAAGAACAACTTCAGCTCACGATCAAAAACTCGCAAGTTACTACGGTAAAAAAAAAAAAAGTTTTTATGTTTTAACACTCCGTTACAATAACACAAATACAATCCCCGTAAACAAGAGCCAATCAGAAATGTAATTCCCAGCCTAAAGCGGACTTTAGAGGAATAATATAATATGACGGACCGCCACAACCTGGCGTGTCTCCTACACACACACACACACACACACACACACACACACACACACACACACACACACACACACGGTGTGAGAAGTGCAACGTTGCTGCACGTTAGAATGTACACAAGAGAGTCCCAGATCCACACAAGAACGTTATGAGGAATGTACACACACACGCATACACACACACACATACACATGTACTCACATACACACACACACACACACACACACACACACACACACACACACACATGTACTCACATACATACATACATACACACACACACACACACACACACACACACACACATTCACACACACACTCATACATACACACAGAGTTCCTCCTTGTGACCTCTACTCTCACTGACCCACGCGTCACACTGACCTAATGCTGGCGTACCCACTGCTACACCATGTCCCACCCCCGGATATCTGGGGGTAAGGTTGAACCTTTCAACCCCCCCGTGAGAAGGGGCGTATTGTTCTCTTTACGAGAGAGACAGAAAGAAGATGCAAATCTGGTTTATGAGGTTTACACTTCTGCGCAGAGCGACGGTCGTTAGGAAAGTAAAGGGGGGGCGGGGGGCGAGATCCCTTAATATTCACTTTATATTGAGAAAATAAAAGAAATATGAGGTAAGGGGAAGTTTAAAGGATACCCCATCACCCCCACCCTCCCTCCATCCCTAAAGCGAGGGAAAATGAGAAATCTCACACGAGGGAATTCAAGCCTTCGTTACTAAACGAAAATGTAATAATAATAATCACAGATGACTTTAACACCCCCTCCCTCCTCCTCTATCATCTCTCTCCCCCCCCAACACCCACAACCCACCTTGCCTGGCGAGAACACAGTGGCCACAGCGATGACCTCAACTCTGGGTCTGATCCTTTTTATAAACAGCAAAAATAATCAGAGACTCGAAGAGAAGCGAGAACACTTTCAGATCCAGTTATGACCACAAACGAGAGACCTAATGAACACCTACGAGGCCAGGGGATAAAAAAAAAATCTGTGCGAAACCGATAAAAACATAGTAATAAAAAGCCATTTCGACTTCAACGTAAACATGATAAACACAATTCCATATTAGCAAACTTCGTACATTATGCTAACAGGGTCAGGCTATATTAAGCCGTGCAAACAGGCGCAAAAAAAGTGGGAGAGAAAAAAAATTTCTTCCAAGAACTACGTACACGAAATATGCTGTCAAGTTCTGGTCAATCAAAGCTTGATCCAAGGGGAGAAAAACTAGAACAAATCCAAAGAAAAGCGTAGAAACTAATGCCGTCGCCGCTGGGAAATCAGCCTCATGAGGAAGGGCTCAAAAACCAAAAACTGATTCCTTGAAAAAAAGAAATGGGTAGCCTCATACGAGACACCACAAAGGTTTCAAAAATAGAAATCAATTCCATAATATGAATAGAGATCAAAGATGATGTAATAACGTGGGTAAATTTCTTTTCTTCAGCATCTGAGTGTTGGTACACACATAAAATACCTCCTTATGTTGGCAAAAGCGAAGACCATACCTTCAAATAAAGGCCAGACATATGTTCTTCTGCAGCAGGTTGTAAACCTTATGGGAACGCTTTCCCTCCCGCACTTTCCTATGGAATATCCATGGCAGTACGTTTCCTCCATACTACTTCGTGCTATTTTTCTCATCTTTTCCCTTCGAGTGTTGAGCCGGGGGAAGAGGAGGGTGAGGAGATGCCCTACTGCTGTACTAACCTCATTCTACCACAGTCAAGACATGGCAAGCATATAACCCTCCTGTTTCTCTGTCATTCCCATATACTGCCACTAATGTTCAACCCTTGAGCATGATGGCAAGGGCCTTGCACGAAGCTGTGATATCCTTTTGCACCAGAGTTCGATCCTCGAGCAAAGTTAGGACCAATGGAAAATGACGGTATGACCCTTGTAAGTGATGGCCCAGCCTTTGGACCTGATCCTTTAAGGGCACCAATCGTGCTCAAGGGCCGTACCGTCGTACCATATACATAGGGTCTAACCGCACGAAGCCTCCAAGAACACCGCTAACGCTACTAAACACCTCCTGAATATCTTTGAAAAGATATTGCAAGGACATCCGTTAGCAGCAAATACCTGCAGCGCACACATGAGAGAGGGGGTAGAAAATTCCTTCCTCCCCAAATACATGTCAACTGGATGATTGCGAGGCTACGAATATAAAGACTCGCCGGGTGTGTAAATAATACGTGAAGCGATTAACATACCTTTGATCACTGTGGAATCCAAAAAGGAAAACAAGATAAAATCCACAGTTTTCAAACTCACGCTCCGCAAAATGGCCAAACGAGAATATATGCTGTTTAACCAGTCCGTTTCCATAACCTCGTTAAAAAGAGATCGGCGGATAAGCACACAGTTCAAAAGGTCAAAAGACTTAATGGAGGCATAGGTCAAGCCACAGGAGGAGGCGGTGGGAGGGTGAGCGAGTGAGTGAGGGCGGGGGGCGGTCAAGAGACGAGGCGCAGGTCAGAGCCGTCAAGGTTAGGAGGAGAGCCCGCCAAACCAGCCACGGTGGGAGGTGAGTGCAGGTAGAGCAGGGAGGAGAGGAGAGGAGCCGGGGTTACAACACCATCGAGGAATCTCCACAAGAAGAAGAAAAACAGTCACGACAAGGTGGGGTTTTATGTCCTTGGGAATGGGGAGAGAAAGGGAGTCTCTGGTCTGACGGAGGAGGAAGAGCTGGTGAGGAGGAGAAGGGGGAGGGAAGTGCGTCCGGGTAGCTGCAGTACCGACGGAGGGCAGGTAGAGAGTGAGGGGCCGAGTGCAGAGGAGGTTACCAGTGGTACAAAGAAAGGCTGGCCGGCCTCGCAACCTGCCCACTTCACGACCATCCTACTCCCTCCCTCCCTCACTCCAGCAGTCTCCTTGCCCGACCTCCATCCCCGTGCACTCTCCTCACACGACCTCTCCAACCCCCCCAGCAACCCGCCACCTCAGACGACCTCTACAACCCCCACCAAGACATACCTCAGACGATTCATCCACCCCAGCACACACCTCAAGACGGCCTCTCCCACAATTCCTCACCTCACACGACCTTCAACACACACACCCCTCACAGAAAACCACCATCCCAACACCCCCACCTCGTGAAGATAACCCCCACGCCAACACCCTCCCACCTCAAGACAACCACCTCCATCCCATCAACCCCCTCACACACACACACACACCCCTTCCCGACAACCTCCCATCACCAGTTAATCCACCTCTTGTGAAGGCGGAGGCGGCAGCCACTAAGATGCTCTGGGGATCAGTAGGGGATAAGGTGCTTTGTGTCGGCGCTGGTGTTGACGAAGATGATGCAGCGCATCCGAGGATGACGCCCCCATCGCCTACACACACACACACACACACACACACACACACACACACAACCGCATCACCTACACACACGAAATCCCACCACCACTCTCTATACTCCAAGGTCACTTCCTCTACTGCTAATTGACTCTCCTGCCATCTACTCTCCTCTCACAATACTTACTCCGCATCACCGCCTCACAATTAACTCTTACTTCATTCCCACACCACACATACTAACTTACTCTCAATACACACACTGCTCCTTCCACATCACCCACTCTACTCAAAGATCATCTACTCTACTCCTTCCAAAGATCACCTACTCTACTCATGCACTCGAAAAGCCACTCACTCAATGACCAAACTACTGACTACACACACACGACACCTTTTCGCCAACGCCATCCACTCCAACCCCTTCGCATCCACTTCCAAGTCACGCACTCCACTCCCACCACCACCACCACCACCCAGTCACGCCAACCGCAACCCACCCACCGTTAACCATGAACCACGTCATCCACCGATGTTCTCCCACGCCTCATGCTGTTCCCAAGGGAGTGACTGTACGTGCACCCACGCTAACCGAGCCATACTCCCACAACCACACTGTCCAGGAAGCCGCCCACTCTTCAAGGAAACAGCAAGACGACCACATACAGCTGCTGGGCACGTAGGGACTCCCAAGATGCAGCCTGGAACAGCCAGGCAGATCAGAGGATCAACATAGCCAACTCTTGATGCAGAAATGAAGGCTGTTGTAGAGTGTAAGTGGGGGGGACACCCATTCAAATATCGAAGTCTACCATTATACGTTAAGATAAAAAAAAAAAAGCGACACATTCCAAGCTTCTCCCACAGGCACCCCCGGGGGCTTCCTCCTCCACGAACTCTGCACCAACACCTTAAAATATGAGGAGGAGAAGCCCGCCGCCCGCCCTCCCGAGTCTATCAAGGCGCCGGCGACGTGACAGAGGAGATGAGGCGAGTGTAGGAGAGGCTGCCATAATCAGGCGAACTGTCATCAGCCGCTGGGGCGAACCAGGTGAGGGAAGGTGGAGGACCGGGGGAGGAGATGATGGAAGCGCCGGGGAGAGGACGAGAAGCCAAAAGCACGGAACAAGGTCACGATGTGGGGGAGAGAGAGGAGGACGAACATCACCTCCCCCGTCAGGATCGCGGACGAGACCAGACGTAAGGAAGGTGATGAGGGAACTGATGATAAGAAAAAGAGGAATCTATCTGGACGAAAGGGATCAGAAACGAATCAAGACGAAAGGAGGAGGGATAAGTGGGTCGGGTGGACAGGCATCAATACCACGCGATCACATCATCAAGGAAGGGGCAATAGAGGGTCGGATACACCGAAGAAGGAATCTGCGAAGAGGATCAAACACGTGGGAGGGGATTCCTCCTGACGAAGAGATCTGAGGAAGGAAGGAAGGAAGGAGTCGGGATGCAATAGAGAGAAAGGGAATGACAAGGACAGCTCCAAATGAGAGTCCTTGTGGATCGCAAAATGTTCCCAGTCACGTTGTGTGTGTGTGTGTGTGTGTGTGTGTGTGTGTGTGTTTTATAGGTCACCTGACGCACGGATGTAAGTCTCGCACGCACGAAATTTTCTCACCACCGACGTGGACTGGAAGCCGGACTAACGCGTTCAGAGCGTCTACAAACAACAGAGCCATCCACCTCACCCCCACGTCTTTCATCTCTTTGTCATGAGGGGCGCAGCGCGCGCTCTAGGAGTGACCTTCAGCGTCAGAGAGCTTTCGGTATATTTTTAAGTCGTATAAGCCCAGTCGGTGCCGCTCGGCTCGGAGGTCGACACACTCCCCTTTAAGAATGACGTGACGACCTTCGGGTACCACAAGGATCGTAAGGTGGTGTTCGCGGATCGCAAAGTCGTG
The DNA here is from genome assembly GCF_036320965.1 of Panulirus ornatus. NCBI lineage: Eukaryota > Metazoa > Arthropoda > Malacostraca > Decapoda > Palinuridae > Panulirus > Panulirus ornatus. Next base: position 4,098,815 of record NC_092259.1, on the reverse strand, counting down.
TTCAAGGATCGTAAAGTCGTGTTCAAGGATAGTACCG
>NC_092259.1:4061278-4088778 GCF_036320965.1 Panulirus ornatus | reverse complement strand
TGGACCCCCCTTCCCTGGGAAAGTAAAATGGACCCCCCTTCCCTGGGAAAGAAAAATGGACCCCCCTTCCCTGGGAAAGAAAAATGAACCCCCTCCCTGGGAAAGTAAAATGGACCCCCCTTCCCTGGGAAAGTAAAATGGACCCCCCTTCCCTGGGAAAGAAAAATGGACCCCCCTTCCCTGGGAAAGAAAAATGGACCCCCCTTCCCTGGGAAAGAAAAATGGACCCCCCTTCCCTGGGAAAGTAAAATGGACCCCCCTTCCCTGGGAAAGAAAAATGGACCCCCCTTCCCTGGGAAAGTAAAATGGACCCCCCTTCCCTGGGAAAGTAAAATGGACCCCCCTTCCCTGGGAAAGTAAAATGGACCCCCCTTCCCTGGGAAAGTAAAATGGACCCCCCTTCCCTGGGAAAGAAAAATGGACCCCCCTTCCCTGGGAAAGTAAAATGGACCCCCCTTCCCTGGGAAAGTAAAATGGACCCCCCTTCCCTGGGAAAGAAAAATGGACCCCCCTTCCCTGGGAAAGAAAAATGGACCCCCCTTCCCTGGGAAAGAAAAATGGACCCCCCTTCCCTGGGAAAGAAAAATGGACCCCCCTTCCCTGGGAAAGAAAAATGGACCCCCCTTCCCTGGGAAAGTAAAATGGACCCCCCTTCCCTGGGAAAGAAAAATGGACCCCCCTTCCCTGGGAAAGTAAAATGGACCCCCCTTCCCTGGGAAAGAAAAATGGACCCCCCTTCCCTGGGAAAGAAAAATGGACCCCCCTTCCCTGGGAAAGTAAAATGGACCCCCCTTCCCTGGGAAAGAAAAATGGACCCCCCTTCCCTGGGAAAGTAAAATGGACCCCCCTTCCCTGGGAAAGAAAAATGGACCCCCCTTCCCTGGGAAAGAAAAATGGACCCCCCTTCCCTGGGAAAGAAAAATGGACCCCCCTTCCCTGGGAAAGAAAAATGGACCCCCCTTCCCTGGGAAAGAAAAATGGACCCCCCTTCCCTGGGAAAGTAAAATGGACCCCCCTTCCCTGGGAAAGAAAAATGGACCCCCCTTCCCTGGGAAAGAAAAATGGACCCCCCTTCCCTGGGAAAGTAAAATGGACCCCCCTTCCCTGGGAAAGAAAAATGGACCCCCCTTCCCTGGGAAAGTAAAATGGACCCCCCTTCCCTGGGAAAGTAAAATGGACCCCCCTTCCCTGGGAAAGAAAAATGGACCCCCCTTCCCTGGGAAAGTAAAATGGACCCCCCTTCCCTGGGAAAGTAAAATGGACCCCCCTTCCCTGGGAAAATAAAATGGACCCCCCTTCCCTGGGAAAGAAAAATGAACCCCCTCCCCTGGGAAAGAAAAATGTACCCCCCTTCCCTGGGAAAGTAAAATGGACACCCCCTTCCCTGGGAAAGTAAAATGGACCCCCTCCCTGGGAAAGTAAAATGGACCCCATCCCCTGGGAAAGAAAAATGGACCCCCCTCCCCTCGTCATCTATTGAGGCATAAACCCAAACGAACAAATCGTGACACTTGCCAGATGCTTCTGGTAGTGTTGCACAGGGGCACCTTGCGACAGCATTATAGGATCCCATTCCTCTATCAAGGAAGAAAGTAGTGAAACTGAACTCCAGGGGAAAATGGTGCGCAGCAACACACGTACACTCTCCCACAAAAAAGTATCGGGACCACGGGGCTTACATTTTCTAATTATCTACAAGTGGCCGACCGAGATTAAACCTCGCCTTGGCTTCCACTCTAATGCAGTTCACAACTGTGATCAGGGAGGCAGCGAAGTCATACAGTTATAGTCTCGCTCGGCCAGTTGTAGGTCAATAGGAACTTCAGGCCCGTGGGGTGTCCGGTACTTTTTGGGGGGAGTCTGTACATCATATCTTCAGTGCATTTCCTACTATGATAACTATACACATTTTACAATGATCTTGGCATGTACATACGTTTCCCTCTGATGTACCATATCTTTAGTGCATTTCCTACTATGATAACTATACGCATATCTTACAATGATCTTGGCATGTACATACGTTTCCTTCTGATGTACCATATCTTCAGTGCATTTCCTACTATGATAACTATACACATTTTACAATGATCTTGGCATGTACATACGTTTCCCTCTGATGTACCATATCTTTAGTGCATTTCCTACTATGATAACTATACGCATATCTTACCATGATCTTGGCATGTACATACGTTTCCCTCTGATGTACCGGTATATCGAAGCGATTACTCTTAAGACCCGTTATATGACTATTCCACCGAAACCATGAGAGATGGCGCTACCATACGATGTTACCCTTCAGCTGGGTTGTTCAGGGGCCAAATCTTGTAACAGACTCACGGGACAAGAAGCTACGAAGCGGAATGAACAGTCAGGATGCGATGGTTCCGCTAGACTTACGGTCCGCGACCTCCAACAGCCTAACGGGTCAATGGGGCAGATCGGCTGCTTTGGTCCTCGACCTACGTTTGTGGGTAGACGACCTCCGACACCATCGTAAGGCACACGCAAGGTCAGGTCTCAACATTCCTATGCAAATGAACTTTCCCACGAAAATAAAAGATTCTGCTAACACGACAAACACATACATTTATGCCTGAGCCTTTCCTTAAGAGAATATCATAAAAACACGGGGGAATCTTCCCTGACCTTGGCACACCAAGAACGTGAACGAACTAGAATAAAGAAAAAATAAAACGCAAAATTGATCACTCAGTCTATTGGTTGCCGCTTGAGATCAAACTTCGAACACGAAAACTCAAAGCGTGTGCCACTTGAGTGTGTACAGACAAGGGCGCCCAAACAAGCAGGGAGTCAAACACCACTGCGAAAAACAAAAACAAAGTGTCAATCTCCTCCCCCAGGTCAATCTCCTCCCCCAGGTCAATCTCCTCCCCCAGGTCAATCTCCTCCCCCAGGTCAATCTCCTCCCCCAGGTCAATCTCCTCCCCCAGGTCAATCTCCTCCCCCAGGTCAATCTCCTCCCCCAGGTCAATCTCCTCCCCCAGGTCAATCTCCTCCCCCAGGTCAATCTCCTCCCCCAGGTCAATCTCCTCCCCCAGGTCAATCTCCTCCCCCAGGTCAATCTCCTCCCCCAGGTCAATCTCCTCCCCCAGGTCAATCTCCTCCCCCAGGTCAATCTCCTCCCCCAGGTCAATCTCCTCCCCCAGGTCAATCTCCTCCCCCAGGTCAATCTCCTCCCCCAGGTCAATCTCCTCCCCCAGGTCAATCTCCTCCCCCAGGTCAATCTCCTCCCCCAGGTCAATCTCCTCCCCCAGGTCAATCTCCTCCCCCAGGTCAATCTCCTCCCCCAGGTCAATCTCCTCCCCCAGGTCAATCTCCTCCCCCAGGTCAATCTCCTCCCCCAGGTCAATCTCCTCCCCCAGGTCAATCTCCTCCCCCAGGTCAATCTCCTCCCCCAGGTCAATCTCCTCCCCCAGGTCAATCTCCTCCCCCAGGTCAATCTCCTCCCCCAGGTCAATCTCCTCCCCCAGGTCAATCTCCTCCCCCAGGTCAATCTCCTCCCCCAGGTCAATCTCCTCCCCCAGGTCAATCTCCTCCCCCAGGTCAATCTCCTCCCCCAGGTCAATCTCCTCCCCCAGGTCAATCTCCTCCCCCAGGTCAATCTCCTCCCCCAGGTCAATCTCCTCCCCCAGGTCAATCTCCTCCCCCAGGTCAATCTCCTCCCCCAGGTCAATCTCCTCCCCCAGGTCAATCTCCTCCCCCAGGTCAATCTCCTCCCCCAGGTCAATCTCCTCCCCCAGGTCAATCTCCTCCCCCAGGTCAATCTCCTCCCCCAGGTCAATCTCCTCCCCCAGGTCAATCTCCTCCCCCAGGTCAATCTCCTCCCCCAGGTCAATCTCCTCCCCCAGGTCAATCTCCTCCCCCAGGTCAATCTCCTCCCCCAGGTCAATCTCCTCCCCCAGGTCAATCTCCTCCCCCAGGTCAATCTCCTCCCCCAGGTCAATCTCCTCCCCCAGGTCAATCTCCTCCCCCAGGTCAATCTCCTCCCCCAGGTCAATCTCCTCCCCCAGGTCAATCTCCTCCCCCAGGTCAATCTCCTCCCCCAGGTCAATCTCCTCCCCCAGGTCAATCTCCTCCCCCAGGTCAATCTCCTCCCCCAGGTCAATCTCCTCCCCCAGGTCAATCTCCTCCCCCAGGTCAATCTCCTCCCCCAGGTCAATCTCCTCCCCCAGGTCAATCTCCTCCCCCAGGTCAATCTCCTCCCCCAGGTCAATCTCCTCCCCCAGGTCAATCTCCTCCCCCAGGTCAATCTCCTCCCCCAGGTCAATCTCCTCCCCCAGGTCAATCTCCTCCCCCAGGTCAATCTCCTCCCCCAGGTCAATCTCCTCCCCCAGGTCAATCTCCTCCCCCAGGTCAATCTCCTCCCCCAGGTCAATCTCCTCCCCCAGGTCAATCTCCTCCCCCAGGTCAATCTCCTCCCCCAGGTCAATCTCCTCCCCCAGGTCAATCTCCTCCCCCAGGTCAATCTCCTCCCCCAGGTCAATCTCCTCCCCCAGGTCAATCTCCTCCCCCAGGTCAATCTCCTCCCCCAGGTCAATCTCCTCCCCCAGGTCAATCTCCTCCCCCAGGTCAATCTCCTCCCCCAGGTCAATCTCCTCCCCCAGGTCAATCTCCTCCCCCAGGTCAATCTCCTCCCCCAGGTCAATCTCCTCCCCCAGGTCAATCTCCTCCCCCAGGTCAATCTCCTCCCCCAGGTCAATCTCCTCCCCCAGGTCAATCTCCTCCCCCAGGTCAATCTCCTCCCCCAGGTCAATCTCCTCCCCCAGGTCAATCTCCTCCCCCAGGTCAATCTCCTCCCCCAGGTCAATCTCCTCCCCCAGGTCAATCTCCTCCCCCAGGTCAATCTCCTCCCCCAGGTCAATCTCCTCCCCCAGGTCAATCTCCTCCCCCAGGTCAATCTCCTCCCCCAGGTCAATCTCCTCCCCCAGGTCAATCTCCTCCCCCAGGTCAATCTCCTCCCCCAGGTCAATCTCCTCCCCCAGGTCAATCTCCTCCCCCAGGTCAATCTCCTCCCCCAGGTCAATCTCCTCCCCCAGGTCAATCTCCTCCCCCAGGTCAATCTCCTCCCCCAGGTCAATCTCCTCCCCCAGGTCAATCTCCTCCCCCAGGTCAATCTCCTCCCCCAGGTCAATCTCCTCCCCCAGGTCAATCTCCTCCCCCAGGTCAATCTCCTCCCCCAGGTCAATCTCCTCCCCCAGGTCAATCTCCTCCCCCAGGTCAATCTCCTCCCCCAGGTCAATCTCCTCCCCCAGGTCAATCTCCTCCCCCAGGTCAATCTCCTCCCCCAGGTCAATCTCCTCCCCCAGGTCAATCTCCTCCCCCAGGTCAATCTCCTCCCCCAGGTCAATCTCCTCCCCCAGGTCAATCTCCTCCCCCAGGTCAATCTCCTCCCCCAGGTCAATCTCCTCCCCCAGGTCAATCTCCTCCCCCAGGTCAATCTCCTCCCCCAGGTCAATCTCCTCCCCCAGGTCAATCTCCTCCCCCAGGTCAATCTCCTCCCCCAGGTCAATCTCCTCCCCCAGGTCAATCTCCTCCCCCAGGTCAATCTCCTCCCCCAGGTCAATCTCCTCCCCCAGGTCAATCTCCTCCCCCAGGTCAATCTCCTCCCCCAGGTCAATCTCCTCCCCCAGGTCAATCTCCTCCCCCAGGTCAATCTCCTCCCCCAGGTCAATCTCCTCCCCCAGGTCAATCTCCTCCCCCAGGTCAATCTCCTCCCCCAGGTCAATCTCCTCCCCCAGGTCAATCTCCTCCCCCAGGTCAATCTCCTCCCCCAGGTCAATCTCCTCCCCCAGGTCAATCTCCTCCCCCAGGTCAATCTCCTCCCCCAGGTCAATCTCCTCCCCCAGGTCAATCTCCTCCCCCAGGTCAATCTCCTCCCCCAGGTCAATCTCCTCCCCCAGGTCAATCTCCTCCCCCAGGTCAATCTCCTCCCCCAGGTCAATCTCCTCCCCCAGGTCAATCTCCTCCCCCAGGTCAATCTCCTCCCCCAGGTCAATCTCCTCCCCCAGGTCAATCTCCTCCCCCAGGTCAATCTCCTCCCCCAGGTCAATCTCCTCCCCCAGGTCAATCTCCTCCCCCAGGTCAATCTCCTCCCCCAGGTCAATCTCCTCCCCCAGGTCAATCTCCTCCCCCAGGTCAATCTCCTCCCCCAGGTCAATCTCCTCCCCCAGGTCAATCTCCTCCCCCAGGTCAATCTCCTCCCCCAGGTCAATCTCCTCCCCCAGGTCAATCTCCTCCCCCAGGTCAATCTCCTCCCCCAGGTCAATCTCCTCCCCCAGGTCAATCTCCTCCCCCAGGTCAATCTCCTCCCCCAGGTCAATCTCCTCCCCCAGGTCAATCTCCTCCCCCAGGTCAATCTCCTCCCCCAGGTCAATCTCCTCCCCCAGGTCAATCTCCTCCCCCAGGTCAATCTCCTCCCCCAGGTCAATCTCCTCCCCCAGGTCAATCTCCTCCCCCAGGTCAATCTCCTCCCCCAGGTCAATCTCCTCCCCCAGGTCAATCTCCTCCCCCAGGTCAATCTCCTCCCCCAGGTCAATCTCCTCCCCCAGGTCAATCTCCTCCCCCAGGTCAATCTCCTCCCCCAGGTCAATCTCCTCCCCCAGGTCAATCTCCTCCCCCAGGTCAATCTCCTCCCCCAGGTCAATCTCCTCCCCCAGGTCAATCTCCTCCCCCAGGTCAATCTCCTCCCCCAGGTCAATCTCCTCCCCCAGGTCAATCTCCTCCCCCAGGTCAATCTCCTCCCCCAGGTCAATCTCCTCCCCCAGGTCAATCTCCTCCCCCAGGTCAATCTCCTCCCCCAGGTCAATCTCCTCCCCCAGGTCAATCTCCTCCCCCAGGTCAATCTCCTCCCCCAGGTCAATCTCCTCCCCCAGGTCAATCTCCTCCCCCAGGTCAATCTCCTCCCCCAGGTCAATCTCCTCCCCCAGGTCAATCTCCTCCCCCAGGTCAATCTCCTCCCCCAGGTCAATCTCCTCCCCCAGGTCAATCTCCTCCCCCAGGTCAATCTCCTCCCCCAGGTCAATCTCCTCCCCCAGGTCAATCTCCTCCCCCAGGTCAATCTCCTCCCCCAGGTCAATCTCCTCCCCCAGGTCAATCTCCTCCCCCAGGTCAATCTCCTCCCCCAGGTCAATCTCCTCCCCCAGGTCAATCTCCTCCCCCAGGTCAATCTCCTCCCCCAGGTCAATCTCCTCCCCCAGGTCAATCTCCTCCCCCAGGTCAATCTCCTCCCCCAGGTCAATCTCCTCCCCCAGGTCAATCTCCTCCCCCAGGTCAATCTCCTCCCCCAGGTCAATCTCCTCCCCCAGGTCAATCTCCTCCCCCAGGTCAATCTCCTCCCCCAGGTCAATCTCCTCCCCCAGGTCAATCTCCTCCCCCAGGTCAATCTCCTCCCCCAGGTCAATCTCCTCCCCCAGGTCAATCTCCTCCCCCAGGTCAATCTCCTCCCCCAGGTCAATCTCCTCCCCCAGGTCAATCTCCTCCCCCAGGTCAATCTCCTCCCCCAGGTCAATCTCCTCCCCCAGGTCAATCTCCTCCCCCAGGTCAATCTCCTCCCCCAGGTCAATCTCCTCCCCCAGGTCAATCTCCTCCCCCAGGTCAATCTCCTCCCCCAGGTCAATCTCCTCCCCCAGGTCAATCTCCTCCCCCAGGTCAATCTCCTCCCCCAGGTCAATCTCCTCCCCCAGGTCAATCTCCTCCCCCAGGTCAATCTCCTCCCCCAGGTCAATCTCCTCCCCCAGGTCAATCTCCTCCCCCAGGTCAATCTCCTCCCCCAGGTCAATCTCCTCCCCCAGGTCAATCTCCTCCCCCAGGTCAATCTCCTCCCCCAGGTCAATCTCCTCCCCCAGGTCAATCTCCTCCCCCAGGTCAATCTCCTCCCCCAGGTCAATCTCCTCCCCCAGGTCAATCTCCTCCCCCAGGTCAATCTCCTCCCCCAGGTCAATCTCCTCCCCCAGGTCAATCTCCTCCCCCAGGTCAATCTCCTCCCCCAGGTCAATCTCCTCCCCCAGGTCAATCTCCTCCCCCAGGTCAATCTCCTCCCCCAGGTCAATCTCCTCCCCCAGGTCAATCTCCTCCCCCAGGTCAATCTCCTCCCCCAGGTCAATCTCCTCCCCCAGGTCAATCTCCTCCCCCAGGTCAATCTCCTCCCCCAGGTCAATCTCCTCCCCCAGGTCAATCTCCTCCCCCAGGTCAATCTCCTCCCCCAGGTCAATCTCCTCCCCCAGGTCAATCTCCTCCCCCAGGTCAATCTCCTCCCCCAGGTCAATCTCCTCCCCCAGGTCAATCTCCTCCCCCAGGTCAATCTCCTCCCCCAGGTCAATCTCCTCCCCCAGGTCAATCTCCTCCCCCAGGTCAATCTCCTCCCCCAGGTCAATCTCCTCCCCCAGGTCAATCTCCTCCCCCAGGTCAATCTCCTCCCCCAGGTCAATCTCCTCCCCCAGGTCAATCTCCTCCCCCAGGTCAATCTCCTCCCCCAGGTCAATCTCCTCCCCCAGGTCAAACTTCAACCCTACAAAAAAAAACACCCTCCAAGGTCAACGACCAAGGTCACCCCTGGAAACCCCGCAGGAGTTGGTCTTCTCACGTAACCCCCCACCTAACCAACCCCTTCACCCTACCACCCCACACCTTTCAAGAACCGACCCTTCCAGTGTTACCAGACCGACCTGGGAGTCGTGCACCTCTCTCTCTCTCTCTCTCTCTCTCTCTCTCTCTCTCTCTCTCTCTCTCTCTCTCTCTCTCTCTCTCCAACAAAATCCTTCAAAAAAAAAAAACCCTCCTCTTCCCTCTAAACCATCTCCCTACCTCCAACAGTCGCAAAACACACACACACGCACACACACACACACCCGACTCGAACAAGACGTTAGAGAACACCATAGAAAAAAAAAAAGTGTCAACGAAAACAGCAAGTTTGTGTCTGTCAAATAATTAACATCTGAAACGCGTACCTGTCGACAGTGGCTGAGCCCCCAAGCAATCCCCATGCTGCACTCCCCCATTCACCCCAACCTCCCCTCCCTCCTCTTTCACCTCCCCCTCCCTCTTCCTCCTCCCCTCCCTCCTCTTTCACCTCCCCTCCCTCTTCCTCCTCCCCTCCCTCCTCTTTCACCTCCCCTCCCTCTTCCTCCTCCCCTCCCTCTTCCTCCTCCCCTCCCTCCTCCTTCTCCCCTCCCTCACCTCACCTCCCCTCCCTCCCTCCTCCCCTCCGCAGGCCCCCTGACCTTCCAAGACGAGACGGTCGCCGGCTTCCCCCTCCCGAAGCCGCCGCCCCCCTACCAACCCACCTCTTCCTCCCTCCCTCCCTCCTCAACCACGTCGCTCATTTGTCGACAATTTTCCCAGATTTTTTTTTTACTATTTTCCCCTCGAGCAAGACACAATGATGGTCCGGGGTAGAAAGTCCCTTTTTTTTTTCTCTTCAGAGTGTCAGATTTCTTCTTTTTTTTTTCTTCTTTCTTTTTACACTACTAAGAGTCTTGGGTGAAGATGAAAGAAGGGGAGGGGGGGCTGACACAGCGTAGTTATTGGGCACGTGATTAGATTACGAGAGAGAGAGAGAGAGAGAGAGAGAGAGAGAGAGAGAGAGAGAGAGATCATTTCATTACGGTAAATAATAATCATCATACCAGCGCCCCCCACCTTCCCCCATCCCTTTCCCCTCCTCCGCTCCCCTTCATACGGGCCTCATACATATATACATACACATGCCCCAGCCCCCATGACTACTAAGAGGGAGGGAGGGGGGGGGCGGGGCCCTGATACCGCCTAACAGGGTCACTGGCCCTTCACCACAGCCAATACCATCGTTTCAACACCACCACCCCCACCCTCTCTAACTACCTCGTTGCTCCTGCGTGCAGCACCATTTTCACAGGACGAGAACCTGGGAAACATGGCAACCTTCCTCTGCACGTCATTGCAGACACAGGCAAACTTGCATCAATCGGTCATGCACTGGCAGATAGCCCTTCTTCAGGAGACATAAGAACCCTCAGGCTGTGCAAGACTAAACGATGTTGCTATGCAATATTCTTCCCTCCACCCCTCCTAATCACTCTCAATGAAGACCAAAATTACCTCACATGTCATCAATACATTTTTCATTTCGTTATCTACAGCTCCTGTTATGAAACTGAAGGCCTCGCCAAGCCCAAACCTTACATGAAGAGGTGGTAGATAGATAGACATATATGTCCAGAGGAAAAAAGGTTAAATGAACCCGAAGAGTTTTGTTAGGGTTGTAAAACCTTCCCTAAAAAAAAAAAAAAAGAAGAAAAAAAAAAGGAGTCTTAGTTTAGACGAATGGCATGAGGCTGAAAGTTCCAAAGCTTAGAATTGTAGGAAAAGAAACAGACGTCACCGTGTTCACAGCTTTGACTTGCCTCGGGCCACGAGCTAGAGTCGTCCCTAAGCTCAGCCGTGCAAGGAAGGAAACAGACATCACCTCTCCGTCTCTCTTAACACTTCCCTACGAGCGTCCAGTAACCAGGCGTCGCACTGGTTGAAGCCAAAACGTCAAGGCTGCATCCAGCAGTCTTTCACTACGAGACATAATCCTGCAGCTCATCTCGGAAGCTTTTAACGATGAAAAAAAAAAAAACAATCGTTTCAGACACTAATTCTTCAGTAATTTTGTCTAGAGTAATGACAGACAATCAATTTGCCATGAACCTTGGCGAATGCTTTCGAGGCAGGGAAGTGGACCGTCTTTCAATCAGGGTAGACTAGGAGACACATGAGTCTAACACTTGCGTTAATATCAGTGTAGCAAGATGTAATAGACCCCCCCTGTGTGTGTGTGTGTGTGTGTGTGTGTGTGTGTGTGTGTGTGTGTGTGTGTGTGTGTGTGATATTACCCATTTGTTCAGCAGTTTTACACGGACGGGTTCCAATCTATGGAAACATCTCTATCGCACTGCGCTCTAAACCTGTCTAAAAAAAATATCTGTCCACATTTTATTAACTCTACGATCAGTCTCTGCAACGAGCCAATTGCTCATACAAGCGCTCCAGCCTAAGCTTTCCAACAAGCTTTATATAAACCATGCCATTACGGCCTCTGGGTCGCGCCCGATCCTACGCCATCTTTTGCCACGACCTGCCCCCACCCGCTGCCGCTGGCCAACCCCACATCAAAGTGGTTTCAGAACCTGAAGGTAGGTTGTTCGACAGATTCCAACCTCCCTTCAATACACAACCCCATTCAGACTAGTCATTTCCATGGCGAGTTGCACTGTAAAGCCCCTCGAGCCAATGCTGTGTGTAACCCAGCTCTCTTAATTCCAATACCATCTTTCTTGTCCATTTACGTGGACGTGCTGTGAGCGACGAGGGGTCTCTCTCTCTCTCTCTCTCTCTCTCTCTCTCTCTCTCTCTCTCTCTCTCTCTCTCTCTCAGATATATAGAGTTTGGGTAAAAATAGTGGTCCTGATATAAATGCAACGTATGCAAACTACTTAAAAAGAAGAAAAAAAAAAGGAGTAAGTAGGCAGGATAATGCCAATGCTGTGTGCAACCCAGCTCTCTTAATTCCAATACCATCTTTCTTGTCCATTTACGTGGACGTGCTGTGAGCGACGGGGGTCTCTCTCTCTCTCTCTCTCTCTCTCTCTCTCTCTCTCTCTCTCTCTCTCTCTCTCTCTCTCTCTCAGAGAGATATGGAGTTTGGGTAAAAATAGTGGTCCTGATGATATAAATGCAACGTATGCAAACTACTTAAAAAGAAGAAAAAAAAAAAAGGAGTAAGTAGGCAGGATAATCAGAAAGCATTCCCGGTTATCACGGAGCATCCGCGCGATAATTACAAGGCAAGTACCGTAATTATAACGTATGCACGGGTAACCACAAAATATTATAACGTATGCACGGGTAATCACAAAATATTATAACGTATGCACGGGTAATCACAAAATATTATAACGTATGCACGGGTAACCACAAAATATTATAACGTATGCACGGGTAATCACAAAATATTATAACGTATGCACGGGTAATCACAAAATATTATAACGTATGCACGGGTAATCACAAAATATTATAACGTATGCACGGGTAATCACAAAATATTATAACGTATGCACGGGTAATCACAAAATATTATAACGTATGCACGGGTAATCACAAAATATTATAACGTATGCACGGGTAATCACAAAATATTATAACGTATGCACGGGTAATCACAAAATATTATAACGTATGCACGGGTAATCACAAAATATTATAACGTATGCACGGGTAATCACAACATATCCATGTTCATTACAACAACAACAACAACAAAAATACATTCAGGAGGCATTCTAAATGACCGAAAAAACAAAACAAAACAAAACAAAAAAAAATAAAAATATATATATATATATATATATATATATATATATATATATATATATATATATATAGCCCTGGGGATAGGGAAGAAAGAATACTTCCCACGTAAGCCCTGCATGTCTCAGAAGGCGACTAAAAGGGGAGGGAGCGGGGGGCTGGAAATCCTCCCCTCCCGTTTTACTTTTTCTAAAAGAAGAAAGGGCCAAGTGAGGATATTCCCTCTAAGGCTTAGTCCTCTGTTCTTAACGCTACCTCGCTAACGCAGGAAATGGCGAATATGTATAATATATATATATATATATATATATATATATATATATATATATATATATATATATATATATATATATATATACACTGAAACGCGGCATTTGATATCACTCCCTCAGTGCAACGTGAAACCTGTCTGGTGGGTATGGTGTACATCAGCTTCTCTCTCTCTCTCTCTCTCTCTCTCTCTCTCTCTCTCTCTCTCTCTCTCTCTCTATCTATCTATCTATCTATCTATCTATCTATCTCATATTACCACAAACAACATGTCCAAGGGCAACACTGCCAAATCTCGCGTCGCAAAAATCCCCTTCCTCGCGCAAAACCAGGTCAAAACCCCGAGAAAGGAAAGGCGCTTCGAACCCCAGCGTAGCTGACCATTGCTAGCCCATGGGGGGCCGGATTTGGGATAAGCCAAATCCCCCCTAGGCCCAATGCTTAGGTCCCTCACCACCGGCTTTAGGCCGCCCTACAGCATAGGGCCCGCACCTCCGGAGGTGTAGGGAGGTCATAATCTCGAAACAAAAGAACATCTGCTAACCCACACGATGAACAACGTATTTATAATCAGGCGACCACAAGACATTATATACGAACTCCTTTGGAGTATAGGGGACGCGGAACATTCACACCGTCTCCATAAACCCCCTCCAATAACCCCCCTTCAAACGCCTGACGGAAATGGGTTGGAAGAAAAAAAAATAGCATCAACATCGACCAGAATGAGTCACCTCTGACTCGACCAGCTTGAGGCTAGAGCATGACGGTCGATCGACCCTTTTCTTTGGTCGGATCACAAGGCCTTTGGCGCGTGATCCGACGACCCTTGAGGGTATGGGGTCAAACGTCGCGCCCTTTGCACCCCAAGAAGCCGTGCTCAAGGGCCGTACCACTGTGCACCAGGGGATGAGAGTCTGGACCTCCTGACACACTTGTGGGCCTCCGTGTTCCCCTGTGAACCTGGAGAGGCAAAGGAATTCAATCCAACATGTAGTGTAGACTATACGTGTACTGTCCCTCTTCTGTAACACTGACGGGGCACTTTCGGTATGCCACGGGAACTACTTTCGCACACAGACGACCTGTAGAAACCACTGAAGGGGGTTGGGAACGGCTACTGTACCACGGGAACTACTTTCGCACACAGACGACCTGTAGAAACCACTGAGGGAAGGGAGGGGACGACTACTGTACCACGGGAACTACTTTCGCACACAGACGACCTGTAGAAACCACTGAAGGGGGTTGGGAACGGCTACTGTACCACGGGAGGTACTTTCGCACACAGAAGACCTGTAGAAACCACCGAGGGGAAGGGAGGGGCGACGACGACTACTGTACACCAGGAACTACTAGTAGAAACCAGAGCCTCGCTATACAGTCTATAAACCCTTTGTATACATCTTATACATCGAGGGGCCCCCCCAAGCCAGACCCTCGTAAGAGTTACTCAGTCGTCGATGGAGGCGGAGGTATGATTACACGTACTCGAAGGGCATGGGTGCTTCCTAGAAGACATCTTATGCCAGACAGAGAGGAAAAAGAAGATAACCCGGTAGATGAGTAGATAAGAGCTACTTGTGGATGAACAACTACCTGAAGGCGATGCACAGATTAAAACAGGAACCTTATTCAAGTCTGTGTACATCACCCCTGGGGGAAGGGAGCGACACTAGGTGTAACAGACGTTCTATTTGACTGTAGCATAAGAACGATAACGTAAAACACTGTCTAATATGTCCCGTGTTACTCCTCTTCCATAGAGGATAAGACATCTAACATGTCCAGTAATACTCCTCTCCCAAAAAAAGACACTTTAGATATAAAACATTAAACCATAAATATTATACGTATAAAAACATAAAACAATATCAAAAACATACCCAAAAAACCCGTGTATTAAAAATACCAAAAAACCGGCATCCAAAATAGTCCAAAACATATCATAGCTACCAAAAAATATACCATAAAAACATCATAAGTATTAAAAAAAAAAAAAAAATCATTTTAAGTATCAACCACACACACACACACACACACACACACACACACACACACACACGCACACATGATAGGCATCACTACCAGACCCTCCATTTAAGCTTGGCCCAGGTGCAAAAAGACACACAATAATACCCCTCATTTCCAAAATGCGGTAATTAAACGTCACGATTCTGATGACCATCATAAAATTAAGACACACACAAAAAAACAAACACACACAGGAGGGATACATACATACATACATGATCGACTGACCAATTTCCCATGGTAGGATTCGCCTAGGGGGGGGGGAATATACGTCCCTCCTAGAAATATGAGGCGGACCAATTCAGTCTGGTTTCCCCCGCTACAAACCCAGGTGCCCTCAGGCGCACTCTCTCTCTCTCTCTCTCTCTCTCTCTCTCTCTCTCTCTCTCTCTCTCTCTCTCTCTCTCTCTCTCTCTCTCTCTCTCTCCCCTCGTTAAAGACAGGACACGGGCGAACATGCAAACCAGCCAGGCACAAATTTGTGGACGATCCTCGCTCATGACTTGTCCCCCTTATGTAGACCAAGGGAAAAGGAGTTCGGGGGGATGTGTGTGTGTGTGTGTGTGTGTGTGTGTGTGTGTGTGTGTGTGTGTGTGTGTGTGTGTGTGGTGGAGGAGGGGCAGCTTATATGCCAGTAAAAGAGAGTCGAGGGATGTTGCGCTAAACGTATCTTTTCCAGCACGGCACCGAATCAAAAAAGACGGAGCCAATCATTAATCCAACGCCACGTCGATTCAAGGACTGATTAGACGGAGCTAATCATTTCGACGCAATATCGAATCATGGACTGATTAGACGGAGCCAATCACTGAACGCCGCATCTAATCAGTACAGATTAGAGAGAGCCAATCATTTCGACGCAATATCAAATCAAGTACAGATTAGACGGAGCCAATCATTCAACGCAATATCGAATCATGGACTGATTAGACGGAGCCAATCATTCAACGCAATATCGAATCAAGGACAGATTAGACGGAGCCAATCACTGAACACCGCATCTAATCAGTACAGATTAGAGAGAGCCAATATCGAATCAAGGACAGATTAGACGGAGCCAATCATTCAACGCGGCCTCGAATCAAGGACTAATTAAATCACCTTCCAATAACACCACCAAATCGAACGCCATCAAAACATCCACCAAACACACACACCCAGAATTAAGAAAAAAATGAAAGTGATCAAATAACGGGGAAAAAATGAAAAAAAAATCCCAAAGAAAACGGATTCAGGGCTCGGCCAGACGTACCGAAAGAGCACACCGACGCGTCGACCTAACGACACTTTGCGTCACCTCTTCCTCCCTCCTCCTCTTCCTACTCTTCCTTCTTCCTCCTCCTCCTTCTCCCTCAGGGTCAAGAACGAGGTTGAAAGACAACAAAGTCCAGATAAGAATGGATTGGGAGACATTACTGTGCGACCCATCATTGAGAGAGAGAGAGAGAGAGAGAGAGAGAGAGAGAGAGAGAGAGAAAATCATCAGGTCTTGCTCTAACGCAAAAGTTAACGTGGGAGTGTTTACCTAATTTCGTGGGCGCGCGCTCGCGCGTGTATACATACAGCCCTATTGGTCCTGAAATTCGTACGTACATGAATTTTGCTCAGAGAGAGAGAGAGAGAGAGAGAGAGAGAGAGAGAGAGAGAGAGAGAGAGAGAGAGCCTCGACCTGATCCTTGAAGCGACTTCATCCCATCCCACTTCACACTCAAGTCGAGTCCCATCTACCAGAAACTCTTGAATATAAAAAAAAAAAAAGGCCCCTCACATCTATGCACTTGCCGCCAGGGTTCAAGGCCGACCTTTCAAAGGCCATTTAATCACACCCAAGGGTCGACGTCCTCCTCAAGGGTCGTTACGAACTGCTCCCGGTGGCTAACGACTTAACAACGCTGATTAACTTGGAGCAATCTAACCTTCATTATGGGATATCGTTGGCCTTGGGAGACTGATGACCCAGTCCAATGTGAAGGCGTAACGCTGGTAACTCCGCAGGCCCGACCTGTCTCCGCGTGACGCCGTAACACTTTTTCGTTACAGGCCTGGCGCCTCTCTCTCGCGTAACGACGTAACATGGCTCTGCAGGCCCGACCTGTCTCCGCGTGACGCCGTAACACTTTTTCGTTACAGGCCTGGCGCCTCTCTCTCGCGTAACGACGTAACATGGCTCTGCAGGCCCGACCTGTCTCCGCGTGACGCCGTAACACTTTTTCGTTACAAGCCTCTCTCGTGTGACGACGTAACATGTCTCTCCAGGCCCAGCCTATCGTATGTGACGGAGTAAAGAGGGTGGGGGGGTGTTCGATGGGGCCCCGACCTGCTTTAAGTGACGCCGTAACACTGGCAGCGTGACCTCGACCTGCACTACACCTCATAACAGATAACGACCTTGTCATTTCCTGTAGCATATGATAACACCAGGAGACCCTACCGTTCTCCTATGAATGATAACACGGACCTGGCTTCAGTGGGAAACAGTGGTAAACTAGTCTTAATTCGTGGTAAACTCGTCTCAATTCCAGCGGTAAACTCGTCTCAATTCCAGCGGCAAACTCGTCTCACTTCCAGTGGCAAACTCGTCTCACTTCCAGTGGTAAACTCGTCTTAATCCCAGTAGCAAACTCGTCTTAATCCCAGTAGCAAACTCGTCTTAATCCCAGTGGCAAACTCTTCTCAATCCCAGTGGCAAACTCTTCTCAATCCCAGTGGCAAACTCTTCTCAATCCCAGTGGTAAACTCTTCTCAATTCCAGTGGTAAACTCTTCTCAATTCCAGTGGTAAACTCTTCTCAATTCCAGTGGTAAACTCTTCTCAATTCCAGTGGTAAACTCTTCTCAATTCCAGTGGTAAACTCTTCTTAATTCCAGTGGTAAACTCGTCTCAATTCCAGGGGTAAACTCGTCTCAATTCCAGGGGTAAACTCGTCTCAATTCCAGGGGTAAACTCTTCTTAATTCCAGTGGTAAACTCTTCTTAATTCCAGTGGTAAACTCGTTATGGACAGAGTTGATCTAGTCCTCTACCACCTCCTTGCTGTGTATATTGTACACGGTTTACCTTAGGTATACCTTTACAAATAATCAAGGTAACTGAAGGTAAACCCAGATGGTACTGAAACCATTAGAACAGAGCCTTTTTCTTTTACTTTAGGTAATCATCCAGGCCATTTTTCTTGTAACACTTTACAGCGCAGAGACGAAATCGCAAAAAGCATTGAGAGTCCCTACTTCAGAGTTTACTTAAAACTCTTTTAAGTAGCTTCATGGCTGTGGACATGACTGTAGTACACTTAATGGTATCGTAGTCATTGGGGCCACAAGTTCTGAATCCCAGCGGTGTAGTCAAGAGGGAAAACGCCGAGGAACATATTACCACGATCCCAAAAGCCACCCATTACCACGATCCCAAAAGCCACCCATTACCACGATCCCAAAATCCACCCATTACCACGATCCGAAAAGCCACCACCCATTACCACGATCCCAAAAGCCACCCATTACCACGATCCCAAAATCCACCCATTACCACGATCCCAAAATCCACCCATTACCACGATCCGAAAAGCCACCACCCATTACCACGATCCCAAAAGCCACCCATTACCACGATCCCAAAATCCACCCATTACCACGATCCCAAAAGCCACCACCCATTACCATGATCCCAAAATCCACCCATTACCACGATCCCAAAAGCCACCCATTACCACGATCCCAAAAGCCACCCATTACCACGATCCCAAAAGCCACCCATTACCACATCCCTAAAGCCACCCATTACCACGATCCCAAACTTACGACGCAACGGGAGTGGAGCCGTTTAGACTTACGACGCAACGGGAGTGTACAGATAGCCGTTTAGATTTACGACGCAAGGTGTAATGATGGTCTCCAAAAACGTACGAAGACCCGGTGACCAATTACACTTTCACACTACGACCATATGTACGATCATCTGGACCATATGATCATCTGGACCATATGATCATCTGGACCCGACAGCGATAATGGTTTATATTGGTCGGTCGTAGGAATACGTGACAACTTCCGTAGATATATATCAACTCCAAAGACAACTAATAGTGACGCAATACCCATTCTCTACACACACACACACACACACACACACACACACAAACCTGGCTTAAGACTGGAATGGGGTGTGTGTGTGTGTGTGTGTGTGTATTCACACAAGATTTACGACATGGGACAAAATATACACAAGGTTAAGAGACAGGTGGGGGGGGAGGCAAACACGACAGGGGGGGAGGCAAACACGACAGGGGGGGAGGCAAACACGACAGGGGGGGAGGCAAACACGACAGGGGGGGTGGAGGCAAACACGAGTGTACAAACACAACAGACAGTCGTCAGTTTAATCCCACATATATGCCGGCGCGATTGAAGACAACGGCCCCTTGTGTGCGGTCGAAGGCGACCAAAAAAAAACCCCTCCTCCTCCTCCTCCTCCTCTGACGAACAATGGGGGAGGGAGCACCTCTCCCTTTTCATAGGGAGAGGAAAAGTAAAACAGGAGGAGGAGGAGGAGGAGGAGAAACAGGAGGAGGACTACAAGACACCGTTGTGACACCGGTAATGGAGATGTGTCAGAGCAGAGAGGGCGGGCGGGCGGGCGACGGGCCCCCCTCTCATGCCGCCCTCCACAAATGGCTGTCGAGTGTCACTCCTTTGCCCCCTAGATTTGCAGCGGTCTTTTCCCCTCACTGCCTCACCCACCCACACCTGAGTCGCTGGATGGCTACACACTCCACCAACCACACACACACACACCGGCTCGTCCCACGTACCTCTTATGTCATCCCGCCGGGAGCGGTACACATATATAGCCCTTACCTTCCGGGCAAAATCCCGTCGTTAAGCACCGGTGAATAAGGACGATTTTCCATGAAATAACGAGAGTTCATAATGGTCACTGCCTGGTCAAATCTCCAGGGGGGAGATATCTGGGACCGCCACAACAGCCCCTGAGCTGGGCCCAGGCCCCGGTGTGTGTGTGTGTGTGTGTGTGTGTGTGTGGGGTGGGATTGGGTCGTTTCGCCTCAGCCTCCCATGAAGAACACCGGAACGAACCGGAAAACGAAGGGAAAGTTATGATGTAACAGCCGGTCAGCTGGACGCCGACATAACCACAATGCATTTACAGCACCGCCCGGGGGGGTTGTGGGTGGAAGCCAATGGAGGGACCTCGGATAAAAGTAGAATTGAGAACGAATTCGGGGTACAAAAAGGAATAAATCTAGACTGAAATAGACTGAAGAATACGAAGCCTCCAAGTCATATAGCGCTAGAAGACGTCGGGGGGTATACTATCATGTACCGAGTCGATATGAGCGACGGGGTATATCATATATAAGGCGTTAATAGAAACGACAGGGTGTACTGCATAATATACCAACCCAACGTAAAGGGAAACGCGTCAATATAACAAGATCCACACACAGCGAGAAAAAATTCACTCACGGATATGTAGAACATTGGCAAAATACGGCGATGCAGGACATGGAACACGAATATATACACACACACACATAACACACAGGTGAAGGGGTAGAGCGCACCACACACACACACACACACATTAAGGCCCCAAAATGTTCATGTGAAGCTATGGGGAGGCCGGCTCTGTTGCCCTGGACAAAATATCACCGCCACTTTCACAACCTCGGCCGCCGACACCCTTAACCCCCCCTCACACACACACACACACACACACACACACACACGGCAGCCCCCGACAGCGAGTGCGTTCACAGTAAAAAAAAAAAAAATACAGGATAAATTCAACAATGCACCAATGTGATGACCCGCGGGAAAATACAAGAGCTGGCGGGCTGGCGGAGTACATCCTCCTTTTCTATGCCAACTGCCCTGGTTACAGAGCCATTTTCATCGTCCAGTCTCTTAGTCATGGCCTTATCAACGCCCATTTTCCTACTAAACTCCTCCTTTCAACGCTTCGTGTCCTGGTCAAACCCCTTTCAACGCCCATTTTCCTTCTAAGGCCCCCCTTTTCACCTCTTGGTGTCTTCGTCACACCTTTTCAACGCGCATTTTCCCCTCTAACGTCCCTTTCTCAACATCTATTATCCCAATAACACTTTTCACGCCCGCTGTCCAGACAAAGCTTTTTTTTTTTTTTTTAAACGTCCACTCCCGGAAAAGCCCCTTTTTTTTCCAACCCCAAATTTCCAAGTCAAGTCACCTTTTCAAAACTTACAGTACTTGATAAGCTCCTTTTCTCAATATTCACAGGCGTAGGAAACCCCGCTTTTAACTCCCCGATTCCTAGCAAAGCCCCTTTTAAACTCCCCGAGGCGTAGCGAAGCCCCTTTCAACTCCCCGAGTGCTAGCGAAGCCCCCTTTCAACTCCCCGAGGCGTAGCGAAGCCCCCTTTCAACTCCCCGAGGCGTAGCGAAGCCCCCTTTTAACTCCCCGAGGCGTAGCGAAGCCCCCTTTTAACTCCCCGAGTGCTAGCGAAGCCCCCTTTTCAACTCCCCGAGTCGTACCGAAGCCCATTTCCAACTCCCGAAGTTCTAGCGAAGCTCATTTTCAACTCAAGAGTCCTACCGAATCCCCTTTTCAACTCCCATAGTCTTAACGAAGCCCCTTCTCAACTCCCATAGTCCTAACGAAGCTCCTTTTTCTCAACTACACTCGTCCAAGCCCCTATTTCAACCCCCTCAGTCCAAGTCAAGCCCCTCTTCAACCCACAGAATCCCAAGTAAAAATGCCCCTTTGTCTATGTCCATCTCAAGCCGTCCCTTTTTCCCTGGGCTCCTACGGTCCTAGGAAAGCCCCAATTTCTCAACTCCCGCCTTTGTCTCTCCCCCGCTCGCTTACAGCCGCCTAGCACTTCCTCTGGGGGAGGAGGGGAGTGGGGGGAGGGAGAAGAGGAAGGAGGGTATGAACGAGGTTATCTTCCTTCCGACTGAGGACACGTCTGTCCCAGGGCCGTCCCACCCGTGTCTCACGACTCGTCAGAGATCAGGCAAGACAGTTTTATTGATCCAGGCGCCATAATACCACGCAAAGACTCGAGATCAATGTCGAGTTTGTTTCTAGAACTCCTGCAGAGGGATGAAGGCATTGGGTTGGAGCCCCTCCTGACCTTAAATCTCTTCGGTGCGGCCGTGGGATCCTCCACTCGAGCACTAAGGAGAGGACTCTTGAGCATGAAGGTGCGATCCCTTGAACGTTAAAGGCACACGAGACTTTGATAAGGGCCCCAATGAGCACGTAGGGACGAACCCTCGAGAACGAGAGTACACGAGCCCTCGAAGATAAGGGAGCCCCCCTTTTGAGCATGAAGATACTAACTAGCCCTTAAACAAATAGGGCGGAAGATAACAGGCAAATCCCTTAAAATTAGAGAGACAAGACATTCCCTCTCCCTCACACCCGCACTTCCCAACGGTCCACACATATCGCCGTCCACTTCCCTCTCTACGAAAGGCAAGTCAGAGCATCACACCACCGGTGTGTGAGAAGGGGGCGCTTACATGACGTCGGAAACCTAATAATGTATGCACACTCTGCACCCGACCCACCTTAATGTAAACGGCGTCCGTTAACGCTTAAGTACGGATGGGCCCCGACCACCGCCACTCTTCATTACCATACTTAGCTCCCTTGTGCTGTGCTGTATAGCGGGAGGCCTATGAACCTCCGCCGACCCTCAAGTCTGAATGAGCGGAGGAGCAACACACTACAGCTTGGTTGAAGACAAGAGCTGCTGGGGTAGACGACCTCCGACACCATCGTAAGGTATACGTAAGGTAAGGTGCCAGACCCAGCTGTGGGGGGTAGAAGACCTCCAAAACCATCGTAAGGTAAGATGCCAGGCCCAGCTGTGGGGGGGTAGAAGACCTCCAAAACTATCGTAAGGTATACGTATGGTAAGGCAAGGTCCCAGAACCAGCTGTGGGAGGTAGATGACCTCCGAAACCATCGTAAGGTAAGGTAAGACCTCAAGAAGTACAGTAATATACGTGGTACATAATGTAGGGACAAGGAAAAAAACCCCACTAAAACCTCCCTTCACAAAGTACATGTAAACAGACGATTAGACACATCTAGATAGGAACGATGATAACACACAGTGACACGCAGAACTACATCATACGTTATCTGATACGGGCCCGGCACGCTGGTGGGCCCACAGCTGGAGACACACACACACACACACACACACACACACACACTGAAAATGAACACGTGTCGCAACTAAAAGCTACACATGGATTTACACCACCGCGCGGATAAAACGAGACAAGTGGTACCCCGCCAAACCACGAGATAATTCCTCAAAATTGATTGCTACCGAGAGCTGTATCACCCTAAGTGTGAACGTAAACATGGGGACGACAAGGTAGGCAATTACCGCTGCCATGGAGAGGTAACAGCTTTGCACGTGTTAGGGGTCATGACGTATTACGTGTCGATGGAACTCCATCCACGCCAGCAGCAGACCGAAGGGGGGGAGTACGACTCACGTCTGGCCTCCGCAACATGGCAATGTGACCCGCTCTTCGCTCACCTCCCTCCCCCTCCGTCATGCACGGGACAAATGGTCTCCACTGTCGGGGTAACTGAATGCGAGTGAAATATATGTTCCAAGTCCCCATTGTTGTGATGTCTTTCAACTCTCATTCACCTAAAAGTAACTATCAGCCTGGGGGGAGGAGGGCGGGGGTAGGGTGGAGGGAGGGAAAGTTCAATAGGGATGCAAGCAATTTACTCTGCAATATGTTCAACTGACGTTATGCAATG
The DNA here is from genome assembly GCF_036320965.1 of Panulirus ornatus. NCBI lineage: Eukaryota > Metazoa > Arthropoda > Malacostraca > Decapoda > Palinuridae > Panulirus > Panulirus ornatus. Next base: position 4,065,326 of record NC_092259.1, on the reverse strand, counting down.
GATTTAGCCTAAGGTGAACTCGAGTGAACATACCAGTAAAGTGCATTATCGTATGAAAGAACATAGGACACTTGTAAAACAATTTTTTTTTTCCTATTGTCCCCCACACTGCTATTTCCCAAGAAATGCTTGCGTCATCCTCTTTACTCGCTTCTGTTAAGCCACACATCTTTTTTTGAACTGAATGACTATGAGCTGTGATGAAACAAACCTTAAGATGGGGAGGTTGAAAACAATGGGCAGTTATCATGTCAAGTCTTGGTTGGAATTATGATAAAAAGACATCCCTGACTCCAGAACCACAAACATTCACAAACTTCGAGGGAAAAAAAGCAACACTTCATATAATCGAACCCACTTGTTCGAATGTTCCCGGCAATACTTGCATCTGTCACACTGGTATGCCAGTTGGCACCCAGGAATAATAATAATGCTCTCAATTCCTGAAGCATTTATAAACTTTCACGCATCCTCCACACTCCAGCAGCTCTCCATCGCATCACTTACTACTACAACCCCCACCACATCCAGCAACCTCCCAGCTCCCCTGGGAGAGGAGAATGAAGCCAAGGATGTCAATTTAATTGCCACGTGTGATGGCAACGGCACCATGGCTCGCCACACCTTATACCTGGACACACACACACACCTCACACAGCGAAGGGCAGTGTTTCCAGTTTCCCCCTTAGCCAGACCTAAATCATTTCCCTCACACTGCAGGAAGGGCTGGTGGAGTAAACCTCGAGACACGAGAGTGGAATACGCACCTTTTTATCTGGAGTGGGAAGAGTTCCAGCAGCCGTAGGGAGAGGCCAACAGGTGTTAAAAGGAAATGCTGCACCTGGCGACCGTCAGCCGCTGCCCCTGACGCTCACTGATGCAAGCCAACGTCGTCCACACTGCCTCTGGCCGATACCACGTCTCCCCAGCACACGAGGCTTTCCAGATCCCCCGTGCGTCGTCGAACACTCACTCTCCCTTTATAGAATTTTCTCTTGCGGAAACACAAACCCCCTCTATAAACCAAGAGGTGTTCTTCACCTTATGTTCTACCGAGCGTAACGCGTCGGAGAGAGAGAGAGAGAGTAGGAGGGCCGCCGCTGCTGCTGCTTCGAAATATCGTCGGTCACCGCAAACACACACACACACACACACCGCCACCACTCTATCACCTCCGGCTAGGGAATTTCCTTTCTGTACCTTCCGGCAGCCGAACTACAACCAGGACACGGTGGCACAAAGGTTGTGGGTGGTATCCGGCGCTACACGCGTGCCATGACACCGCAGGACACCCACCAGAAATGGAGATGGAGCGGGGAGGTGTCAGTCGGCGAGAACGAGCGACAGACAGTCCACCCTCGGCGAGCTCCACTCATACACTGGCTGGGATGAGTCGGAGGGGAGGGTGGCGGTGTGGGAGGGGGACACACACACACACACACACACACACACAGCCGCCAGGGATACAGTCGAAGGGATCCTGCGCGGTTGCCACGTGGCCTCAATCTTCCTGTTTTGAATAGCCGGCGTAATGTAAACATGGCATGTCTCGTTAACCTTTTTACAAACACTTGGAAGACGTATTCAGGGGGGAAAATCTAGTTGTGGAACACACACACACACCACTCCCACACCCCCCCCTCACACGGTCTTCCAACAATTGGCCGTTCGAATCCCACCGACATAACTTCCTCCTCTCCCTCATTCTAAATTTCCAGATAGATAACATATGCACCAGTGAAATGGTGATTACAAAAGCAAAAAAAGCTGGAATTTAGATTCGACAGGGCGTTAATACACCATGAAACACGGCGCAGAAAAAAAAAAAATGATACTCAAACTTTGCCATTCGACACTGTTTCCCCGGGGCACTGCTCCAGCATGCCATATCTCGCCAGACGTCACATCACACAGCTGATGTGCGCTCCAAATCACCCACTTGTATTTTATCATAAAACCACTTCCTGCGCGCTTGCAAATTGACTTCTTTTACATCCCATCACCTGTACTGATCAACGGGTACGTTATTGGTAAGGACAGAGGCTGAACATCAACGTAGATACAGGGTGCCAGATAAATATTTACCAAGAATTCCTACGGTTGAGTTTGTCTGTAACGAAGCTGGTGGAAGTTGTTGTCACTGGTGTCAAAAGCAGTCGGCAGATAAACCATCAAACAACATTTTCCTTTTTTTTTTTTTTGTTTTCCCCCGGCCCTCCTCCTCCTCCTCCTCCTCTTCCTCCCTCCTTTCCCACCGTGTGCATGTGGGTTAATGAACCGTACAGCCGGACCTCTACGAGTCAACCAATCAGGTGCTACGATTAGAGAGAGAGAGAGAGAGAGAGAGAGAGAGAGAGAGAGAGAGAGAGAGAGAGAGACTGAACCATGGGAACGACGGGACAAGTAGGCCAATGGACCGCTGAAACAGATGACCGCATCATAATAGACCATAACCAAGGATTGAACCAGTCGACAGCGTGATTCGAGTGCACGAGAAAACATTTGGAACAACGAACGGAATAAACCAGGGGACGACGAGGGAAAAGATTACACAGACAGAGAGGTGAACTATGGATGAACAAGGGGGGAGGGTGGACCTCTGAACCTAACGGACCAGGATACCAAGAATTCCAGCGGTCCAGAAGGAGACATGGAGAGCAACTGGACCAGGTAGACATCTTGATCATGGAAGACAATAGGAAAAAAAAAGACACCAGAGGATAGAAGATATAGTATGAAGCAACGACAGCAGACATATGCTACAGGTAAACCCAAAGAAATATGTATACAAGGAAAAGAGTCACAGGGCCTATTTGGTCCAATAAGACGACTTGTCTGTATACAGCAAACCATACTTATATGGATCAAAGAAGGTACAATACCTCACAGACGAGTCATCAATGTGTAGCATTTAATCAAACTCATATTAAAAAAACAAAAGAGATACCTATTCTCGTTCCTAAAATCTAAGTACGACTCATGAGTACGACTCTACGACCCTTTATCACGACGGTACTACCTTTTAAGGAGTATGATGATCTATGAACTGATCCTTGAGGGTTACGGTCAAATGTACTGTACCGTCGTCGCCCGACCAAACAGAGATACATCTACCCCGAACTTTGATCTGTTAGCGTCCAATGAACTCGACCAAACCCTCACCCCACCTCCTCCGTCTCCTCCCTCACCAGACGGGCTGGCTGGCTGCAGGCCGTGCACACAGCACGACACTGCATAATAAAGAAACAGCCAGCCAGCAAACCCCCCACACACACACCCACCCTTCTGGCTATGCCGAACCAGAGAATCATGTTCCATGTCTCTGCACCCTGCCAAACCTCCCCACACACACAAGCAAGCACCCACTAACACGTCTTCCTAAAAGAGGTAGTGTGTGTGTGTGTGTGTGTGTGTGTGTGTGTGTGTGTGTGTGTGTGTGTGTGTGTGGCTGGCCCACTTCATGAAGCTGGGAGGTTATCATAAGAAGACAGACGGTCCGTCCACTCCAGATGGTGTGCCTCACCGAGCTCCGAGGATGTATGGCTCGTGCTGCTTGATGTTGCCGTGTTGGTTTCAACCTCCTCCTGTCCCCTCCAGCCTAAAACGAGGTATTACCACGAGCCACCACACCCACACACCCCTCCAGCGTTCCCTTCCGAACGACCTCCCTCCCCAAAAAGAACGCGTGAACCTTCAGACGAGAATGGGTGGCATCAGATCGGAAGTTCGCAATAGCAATGTGAACGACTCTTCATTCCGATTTCTGGGCGATGATGAAACGCGCCGCGACCCTTCCTCCTCCACTCGATGGACCCCAATGATAGATTATCATCAACGCCACGTCCATCTCTCTCTCTCTCTCTCTCTCTCTCTCTCTCTCTCTCTCTCTCTCTCTCGGGCCACGAGCAAACGTCCCTTCTGAGCGTCTAACGCCATATCAATTTCTATGTCATCCCCCCTCAAGCTCAAACTCTCCCAGCACGAATAAAAGAAAAAGGAGAGAGGATTGGGTGGGGAGGGGACAGAACATAATAGAGCATCGCTGTGC